>NC_134354.1:751204413-751492461 GCF_048569485.1 Anomaloglossus baeobatrachus | reverse complement strand
GGCAGCGCATGCGCAATAACACACTGAAGCAAATGCCCTCAGAGGTCCTTAACGTCCACTATTAATAAACTCAGGGAGACAGGCTCTAAGGACGTAAATGACACGGTGAGGCAGACTTTTCTAAAGTGCTCTGGGCAGGACAAAGCACCTAAATTCTCAGTTGCGTATTCAGGAAATCATGGATTTCTCTAGAATATTGTAACAGACATTAAATAGAAAGGTATCAATGCATTTAAGGGTGTTTAAACTTGCTGACTGATTCTCTTTAAACGATCACTGTTATTTTAAAGGGAATCTGTTACCAGGTTTTTGCCATCTAATCTAAGAGCACCATGATGAAGGGGCAGAGATTTGACTCTTGCGATGTGTCACTTACTGGGCTGCTGCTTTTGAAACAATCATAGTTTTATCTGTGTGAGGTTATCACTATAGCACTAATAAACTTGCTGCCATGTAGGTCTCCTTATTCATGAGTTCCATCCACTGATTGGCAGTTTTCTGCCTATGCACAGTGTACACTGAAAGCTGTCAATCAGAGATGTGGGCGGGGGTTATACAGAGCTCCGCATTGAGGATACTGGTAGAACTGCAGCAGAGAAAACTGTAACTTTATTAAAACGGCAGTAAGTGATGTATCACTGGAATCAGGGTCTCTGCCCCTATATCACGCTGTTCTAGATGGGGTAGCAAACACCTGGTGACAGATTTCCTCTAAGCAACTTTGCATACAGTAAATCACTAGTTCAGTTGACTATAACACATTTTGTAATATCTTATCATGGAAAAATAGTTCTTTTACCCATTACCAGCCATTCTTCTCACATCCTAAACTAAGTTTTGATAAATGACACAAACATTGTTATTGGGATATATGCTGGAAAATGATATAGCAAGGTATGAAAGCAAGATTAGGGATGATGATAGGCCTAGTGATGTGAAGGGCACACAGAAACTGCTGCTTATTTCTAGTAACTGTTTTATCTCTCCTGAGAGCTGGATTCACTGTTGCACTGCTCATTACTTTCACACATCAGTTTTTTGCCATTAGGCACAATCCGGTAGAAAAACTGATGCGATGGATCCGTCAAAAAAACGGATCCGTCTCATCAGTTTTTTCCATCCGTTTCTTCTGTTTTTCGTCAGATCTGTTGTGATACTGAGCATGGTCAGTTTAAAAAAATGCAATCCGTCGTTGGATTCCGTCATATGACGGATGACGCCGGATCGGTGCCCATAGGCTTCTATTATACAACATGCCGGACGGCGACGGCGTGGTCCGGTTTTTTGCTGTTATCAAAAAAACGTTCCATGCGGCGTCCTTTCTGGAAGCCGGACGAAGAAATTTTGCCGGATCCGGCGGATGGCGCATGCAATGCATGACCATCCGGCACAATCCGGCGCTAATACAAGTCAATGGGGAATAAAATGGATCAGTTTTATCCGCATTTCGCCGGATTGTGCCTGGCGGCTAAAACCGGATGTGTGAAAGCAGCCTTATACTGCATATTTGTTATGCACACTGACGTATACACATGAAAGAAACGTAAAATAAAGTCTAACTTAAAATGACTATACCTGACCTGCCTAGTCCTTGTACAGACTAGAAGTCCCAGCTGTGCAGCCCCTAAAGGCCCCTGCGCAGACTGAAATGACCCTCATTGGATGACTCAAATGACCACTTGGACCTTTGCTTCCCAATCGGCCATCAATGGTTCCATATACCGCCTTATGAATTTTGGGGAGATGTAGAGTAAAAATAAGGTAAATAACCTGCCAGGGAAAACACAAGGCAGACAGTCTGTAGTACCAAGCATGGGTTTAACTTCAGAAATATCACCAGTGGGAAATGGAAGCCCGGGGAAGCTTTAAAAGTTAAACCCTCCGGGTGATAGGGCAGACTGAATTACAGCATTGAAAACACATGTTGGCACAGAGCCAACAAACACACAAGGTGTACACACAGAGACAAAGTGTTCAGAACCAGGACAGCAACAGACCCTGACTGTGGCTCAGTGGAGAGGGAAATGAATCACAGCACAGGAGTCTGCCGGACCAAATCCAAGGCATGACCATATTGTGCTCCAGGCTGCTGTCATAGAGGGAATTCTACAGAGTCAGGGAGGATGGATCTCCCCTAGTATGTGTGCAGTGTATAGGAGCCTGTCTCCACCTACTCTGAAGATTAACTCATGCAAAATTTTGCGCTTTTCAGTTGTCCATGTCTGTTATTGGATTACCTATACCAGTTGCTTTTAAAATGCAGATCACAGCACTTCACTAGCAAAGGTTTCAGCCCCTGCTGTTACTGCTGAATGAAAGTGTCATTTCAGCTTGTGTGAGGCTGTGAGGCAGACTAATTGTGATTCACTCCAAATCACCTATATCCACCATCAAGAGCCCAGTGACAACTTCCTTTCATTTGGTCTGATTTTGGTGCCGGAAAAGTAAGTATCAGACATAACCGAAGAGGAAGAAGAATCTGCAAACAATCCAGTACAATGTGATCCCTGCTGAGATGTGCTCATAGAAGCTATACATCCAATACAAGTATATTACAAAGAAAATGACAGGGTTGGAATCCAACTTGGCAGAGGCATAAATAGGTGAAAAGTGCAGGATACAAGACAAATAATGTCCGTAAACAGTGTTATTCCTCATGTTCCCACACAGACAGCTTTTTCTGCAAAGTCACCTGAATTGGCAGATACGCTTTAAGTCTCCATGGAGATGATGCCATCGGCTAATTACAGCTCAGAGACTTCAGGCTATAAGACACCGGTGCAAACTACTGATCCCCCATGTGGTCCATGTAATCAAGGATATAGCATTACTGCTCCCGCGGATTGCTTTTAGAGGACTGTTTAGATATCTGAACATTGTAAATGTTGCACATACGGTTCACTGTTTATACAAGTCACGGTAAACGCTGCTTACAAGTGCGTGGTTTTCCTTCATCTTCTAACATTGGTGCCTGGGAAGTTAATCCAAAAAAAGCTGTTATACAAACAGACGACATACTTTCCATGGTAAACTGGCCCT
This sequence comes from Anomaloglossus baeobatrachus, assembly GCF_048569485.1. Lineage (NCBI taxonomy): Eukaryota > Metazoa > Chordata > Amphibia > Anura > Aromobatidae > Anomaloglossus > Anomaloglossus baeobatrachus. The sequence goes on along the minus strand of NC_134354.1, from coordinate 751,489,422 downwards.
AATGATCAGACGGAGGCAAACACATGAGATTAGCTCTTCTAGGTGGCCAGAAGAGACGCAATAACAAGGGACAGATCCGAATACTTTACATAGGAGGTCACTGCGCCATATATTGTGTCCTGGGGTGTATGGAATAACAAAAACCAGCATTCTCCGCCTGTTTACGGATGGGTGTTGTAAGCAATGATCTATCCCCAATGCTTCCTCTGAAACAAAGAGTCTGCCAGTAAGTGTTAGCCCGTAGTTGTAAGGTTGATAGAAGACACAAATCGATAGTCAAGTTGGTAGAAAACACAAGTCCTTTGACACTGCTTTGCCCTATTTTTCTTGGAAAAGTTCTGTGTGAAAAAGGTCACTGTAGTTTTCTTTGTGCTTCGTTATAAACTTATGGTCCTTTCTGGATACGAACAATTAGACCTGGGGTAGTATCACCTCCTAGGGTATGAACGGAGGTTCAAAGGGTTGAATAAAAAAAGAAATGCAGGGAAAGAGTGGAATTGGGAAATGAGGAATGACTCCCTGAGGAAGCATTAGTGAAACGCGCGTTGGAGCGCGTGACGGGGGAACAGCATCACATTCTGGCTCTGAACTCCCGCCATCAAACACGGGCCGCGGGACAAGGCATCGGCGTTGCCCTGCAACCCACCGGCCCGGTGTTCAACCGTAAACCAGAAGTTCTGCAGAGAAAGGAACCACCGGGTAACCCGGGCATTCCGTTCCTTGGCGGACCTCATCCAGACCAGCGGAGAGTGATCAGTCACCAAGTGGAACTGCCATCCCAGCAGGTAATAGCGTAGGGACTCCAAGGCCCACTTGATCGCCAGGCACTCCTTCTCCACTACGCTATAATTCCGCTCGGGAGGGGTGAGCTTCCTACTTAAGAAGGTGACGGGGTGTTCCTCCCCCTGAACCACCTGAGACAGCACTGCCCCCAGGCCGACCTCAGAGGCGTCAGTCTGTACTATGAACTCCTTCCGGAAATCAGGGTTGACCAGAACGGGCTGTCCGCACAGGACCCCCTTCAGGGCCCGGAAGGAGTCCTCGGCCTGCGGAGTCCAGCGCACCATGACGGACCTCTTGCCTTTGAGAAGGTCCGTCAAGGGGGCTGATAGTCCCGCAAAATTTTTTACAAACCTCCTGTAGTACCCCACGATACCCAGGAAGGCCCTAACCTGCTTCGTGGTCAGGGGTCTAGGCCACTTCTGGATCGCCTCAACTTTGTTAATTTGGGGCTTAATCACTCCTTGGCCTATTACGTAGCCCAAGTAGCGGGCTTCCGTGAGCCCCAACGCACATTTCTTGGGATTGGCTGTCAATCCGGCTGTTCGGAGCGCGTTCACCACCGCTTGTACCTGTTCCAAGTGGGTCTGCCACTCAGAGCTGTAAATAATGATGTCATCAAGGTACGCTGATGCATACGCCTGGTGGGGTTCCAGCACCAAGTCCATCAACCTCTGGAACGTGGCCGGAGCGCCATGTAACCCAAAAGGCAAGACAACATAGTGGAAGAGACCCTCCGGCGTAACAAAAGCGGTTTTCTCCTTGGCGGACTCCGTCAGTGGCACCTGCCAGTACCCCTTGGTCAGGTCGAGCGTGGTGAAATATCGCGCCTGTCCCAGCCTATCAATCAGCTCATCCACCCGGGGCATGGGGTAGAGATCGAACTTGGATATTTCGTTCAATCTCCGAAAGTCATTGCAGAACCTTAAGGAGCCATCGGGTTTTGGTATTAGGACAATGGGACTAGCCCATTCACTCCGGGATTTTTCGATGACCCCCAGGCGTAGCATTGTCTTCACTTCCTCTGATATGGCTTGTCTTCGAGCCTCCGGTACCCGGTATGGCTTCAGGCGTACCTTCAGGTGAGGCTCGGTGACAATGTCATGTCGTATCAGACTGGTCCTACCAGGCAGCTCGGAGAAGACATCGGGGTTCTGCTGAACCAGCCGTCTGGCCTCTCGCCTCTGTTGCTTGGTGAGGGCTTCTCCAATCCTTACTTCCGGTTCGTCCTCTCCGGAGGTCGCTGGAGCTGGGTTTGAACGACCCGAAGAGGAGGGAGATGGGGATAAATCAACCATCAGGCTTTCCCGTTCCTGCCAAGGTTTTAACAGGTTGACATGGTATATTTGTTCAGGTTTCCGCCTACCGGGCTGCAATACCTTATAGTTGACCACCCCGATTCTTTCCTTTATCTCGTAGGGGCCTTGCCACTGAGCCAGGAATTTACTCTCCGCCGTGGGGATCAATACCAACACCCGATCCCCGGGTTTAAAGGTCCGCACGGTGGCTTGTCTATTGTAGCGGCCGCTTTGCTCGGCCTGAGCCTCCTGCAAATGCTCCTTCACAATTGGCATGACCGCGCTTATGCGGTTCTGCATTCCTAAAATGTGTTCAATCACACTTTTATGGGGGGTGGGCTCCTGCTCCCATGTTTCCTTTGCCAGGTCCAACAATCCCCGGGGATGTCGCCCGTATAACAACTCAAAAGGCGAAAACCCCGTGGATTCCTGTGGCACCTCTCGGATGGCAAACATCAAATAGGGAAGCATCATATCCCAGTCTTTCCCGTCTTTGGAAATCACCCTTTTGAGCATGGTTTTCAGGGTTTTATTGAATCGCTCCACTAAACCGTCCGTTTGAGGATGATACACAGACGTACGCAACTGCTTGATCTGGAGTAGCCGGCATAGCTCTTTGGTCACTTTAGACATGAATGGGGTCCCCTGATCCGTAAGGATCTCCTTGGGCAACCCCACCCGGCAGAACACAGCAAACAACTCCCGAGCTATAAGCTTCGCCGCAGTATGTCTGAGAGGTATCGCCTCTGGATACCGGGTGGCATAGTCAACGATCACTAGGATGTGTTGGTGCCCTCGAGCGGACTTTACGAGGGGCCCCACCAGATCCATCCCTATCCGTTCAAAAGGGACTTCTATAATGGGTAACGGTACCAACGGACTGCGAAAGTGGGCCAGGGGTGCCGTAAGCTGACACTCCGGGCAGGTTTCGCAGAACCGTTTTACCTCCCCAAAGACCCCGGGCCAATAGAACCTTTGCAATATTCGCTCCTGCGTTTTCTTGCCCCCTAGGTGGCCACTCATCAGGTGTTTATGAGCCAAGTCGAGGACCCGCCGGCGATATGGCTGGGGCACCACCAACTGCTCTACCCCCACGCCCCGTATTTCATCTACCCGGTAGAGTAAATCCTGCTTAAGAGCGAAATGGGGGTACCTTACCTGGGCACTGGGCAGCTGTGCCACCCCGTCAACCACTGTCACCCGACTCCGGGCATGTATTAATGTAGGGTCCTGGAGTTGGGCTGTCCCAAACGTATCCGGGGACACCTCCAACTCCGAGATGGGCTCGACCATCTCAGCCTCTCCTGCCAATACCTCTAGGGGTGACCTATCGGGTTCACATTCTGTCCCTATCATGGGGACCCCTACGGCAGGCGTCCCGGATTCGGGATTGTCGGGCTCAGGTCCCGGACTGTCCAATACCTGAGGGGACTTAGGAGGCCAAAATACGGCAGATCCCTTCCTAGGATCATGTCATAGGGAAGAGTGTTAATAAGTCCCACCTCATGTTGCACCTGACCGCAGGGTGCTGTGATGGTGACAATCCCCGTGGGATAGTCTCGGCGGTCCCCATATGCAAACCACCCCCACGGTACGTCCTGTGACCTTTACTTCAGCCCTTAGGGTTGATCGCACAAGGGTCACTAAGCTTCCGGAATCCAACAAGCCTGTAACCGGACATCCATTAACCTGTATTTGGCACAAGTGGGGCTCAGTCTCCGGGGAGACAAGGTCCGCGGTACACACCGCCTGAGCATACATTGAACCCCTCCGGGTAACCCCACCATCCATGGGCTCCGTGGTGAATGGACACTGGGCTTCCACATGTCCCACCCGCTGGCACCGCCAACATCTAATAGGGAAGGAAACCCCCTTGACGAGTTGTCGTTTAGGGTACATAGCCTTCCGGACCTCAGGGACGGCGGGCGCGGCCTCAGACGGGACGGTAGCGGCCTCCCGCACCGGTGTCAGCGGTGGGTCCTTGGCCCAAGGCTTGGAGGGGCCGGACCGACGGGCGGCACGCAAAGTCTCAGTGTCCCGTATCAAGTCCTGCGTAGCCACATGCCGCTCCACCAGGCACACTAATTGGTCCAGGGTACTTGGGTCGCCCTGTCCTACCCACCGTTGAATGGTGACGGGTAAAGTGCGCACAAAGCGATTAACCACTCCCCTTTCCACCATTTGCGCAGGGCTCAAAGTGTCAGGCTGCAACCACTTCTTTACCAGATGCAACAAGTCATAGGCCTGGGAGCGTACGGGTTTGACTTCCTCATAGAACCACTGATTTACCCGCTGAGCCCGTACATAGGTATTCACCCCCAACCGAGCAAGTATTTCGGCTTTCAGGGTCGCATATTCTATGGCGTCCTCGGTACAGAGGTCCAGGTACGCTTTTTGGGGCTCCCCGTCAGATAGGGCGACAATACCTCAGCCCACTGGGGTGTCGGCAGCTTTTCCCGCTCGGCCACCCGCTCAAACACCGCCAGGAACGCCTCCACATCATCCCCCGGGGTCATCTTTTGCAACGCTTGTCTCACCACTTTCCGGACGCTGCCGTCGTCAGCCGGTCCCGGGGTTGTTGCTGCCGGTCCGGCACGGATCGACTTGGCCAGGAGAACCATCTGTTCTTGGTGCCTTTTTTCCTGCAATTGCAAGGATTGCTGCTGACGATCCAACGACCGGAGCAGGTGTGCATTGGTCTGTTGTTGCTGTGCATTAGCCTGTTGTTGCTGTGCATTAGCCTGTTGTTGCTGTGCATTAGCCTGAGCCAGCTGCTTTAGTATGTCCTCCATGGCGTCGCTAGGTTTGGGCTGTAGTATAGCCGCTCGAATCCAGGACATGTGCTACCGGGTCACCAGGGATGGATGCTACACCTCACCGGGCTGGCATTGTCCGCATTCTCCACCATCTGTGAGGTAGCGTGGTCGGCTGCGCGGCAGAAGACACGGGATCCAGGCACCAATGGTCACAGCACATGGTTTATTGCACAAACCAAAAGTCCAAAAACAGCACACATGTGTTTCTCCGGCAGAAACTCAGGGAGTTGTGTTCACTCCCTCACACTAGGGCCCCACGCCCATGTTCCTGTTTCATTTTAACCCTCCTTTAGCCTGCAGGGAACAGCATTAACCCTGGAGTGGAGTTGCTTTCTATACATGGAGGGAGCACAACCGGGGCGAGACATACCGGCCGTCATAGATAACCCCGGTCACAGATATATATATATATATATATATATATATATATATATATATATATAATATATTTATTTATTGTGGTCATGAGTGTGACCTGTTCCCTTGCCATATGTTTTTATAGTTTTAACCTGTCTTATGTGTAATTGTTTTTAAATTGATTTCGGGTGCTATCGATAAAGATGTAATTTCTATATTTACTGTTGTGTGTTTTCTGGGACATTTTTTGGGTTGATCTGGAATCAGGAAATGTGCTGACCTCTCCTAACCCTAATGAATGGCCGTGCACATTAGCTGTTGGGCCAACAATGCTTCTGCCAACCTCCCCATACTCTGCTTTGAATGAGTGCGCTTGTGTTCTCTATGGAGTCTGCTTATCTACGGGGGGAAAAAACATTGTCAGTCCAAAATCAGATATGAGAAATCAATATCTCCCCTCAATGGTCAGTTGTCCATGGACCCCATACACATGTTGATCGAACCTGTCGATATCGGCAAGTTTGGCCGACATTGGTCCATTGTGTATATGTACGACAAACACCATATGCAACTGCATATAAACCAATTAAATTTTATTAGGTAAAAAGATTAAAATAGCACAGGATGTCTCGAAAAACAGAACCCCTCAAAGGGTAGGTATTATATTATATTGGGAACACCAAGTCAATCAACTGCAAATTTAATTTAAATAACAATAATAATCTTGGAACATAATGTGACCTATGCAGTTATAAATAATCAAAGTAATTTAGAAATACTAATAGAATCTCAGCACAAGCGTGCTAAAAAAATATCAATGGAAATATCAATGAATTTCAACTAAGAAAAAAAAAATAAATAAAAAATCCCATAATAGCCTACAGTATACCTACAAGGGAGTAAGTAGATTGTAACAATGGCATCACTCACACCAACGCACGTTTCGCACTTGTAGTGCTTCCAGGAAGAAGCACTACAAGTACGAAACGTGCGTTGGGTTTGGGGGACACCATTGTTACAATCTACTGACTCTCTTGTATGTTTAGTGTAGGCTATTATGGGATTTTTTATGTTTTTTTATTTGAAATTCATTGATATTTGCATTGATATTTTCTAGCACACTTGTGATGAGATTCTATTAGTATTTCTAAATGACTTCATTATTTATAACTGCATAGGTCCCATTATCTTCCAAGATTATTATTGTTATTTACATTAAATGGGGAGTTGGTTGACTTGGTGTTCACAATATAATATAATACCTACCCTTTGAGGGGTTCTGTTTTTGGAGACATCTTGTATTTATGTGCTATTTTAATCTTTTTACCTAATAAAATTTAATTGGTTTATATGGAGTTGCATACGGTGTTTGTGGTTCATAATTGGTGGTTTATATATTCCCACTTCTGCGATTGTGATCTTAGTGTTGTCATTGTGTATAAAAGCCTTACGTTCCCAGATGAAGATGAACATTTTCCAGATAACAATTGCAGGTCTCCAGTTAGACAGGAGGAGTTCCTCTTAGATCTTGCTCAAGAAACCTTGTGGAATTGTCTTGGATATTAATATTGGATTCCCTGCTTGATATATACTAGTAATGGTTGAATAATTGACTATCTTGTCTGTAAGAACTTTTTTTCTTCACCTTCTTTCACTGTTTGTTCTTTCCATTGACCTCATCTATCGGAGGAGCATCAACAGACCCCAATACGAATTAGATGGTTGGACGATCCCAACAAAATCACTCTTAGCCCAACATTACTCCAATGTATATAATGACTTTAAACTTCTGTCCAGGAATGTTCCATTTGAAAAAATGTATCTTCAGGAGCATTTGTTCATGACATTTCCACTTATTCAGTTGAGTTTTTATTGTCACAACTCCTTGTGTCTTGTCCTGAAGAAGCTGAATCTGAGTGAATAAGATTGATTAGAGGTGTCAAACTCAAAGCCGCTGGCCAAATCTGACCCACCTCATCAGTTTATGTGGCCCGCGAGCTGGGTTTCCAGTAAAACCTGGGTGCTTTTCTGTACCGTCCATAGCGTCTGGAAAAAAAAAGCACCATCCGTGATTTTTCTTAACTTTACACCAGTTTAAATGTCTATATGCTAGAGAGGCTGCCATGTGCAGTACAAATGGTAGATGCTAGAATGTGTTGGCTCCCGGTAGGTGTGACATCATTTCTGTCATGAATTGTTGACGTCACTTCCTGTCCAAAATACGGCCCGCCATTCCATAGAGTGGCTGAGACTTGGGACACATGCTTCCCATCTACAGCTATCATCCACTGCCTCAATGAGAAGCTGTGTGTGAAAAAGGCTAAAGTACGGTGGGATTTGGGGGGCTATACTGCTGTGGGTATATCTGTGTTGGGATTTGAGGGGGATACAATGATGTAGGGATGGTTGTCATGAGATTTGAGAGGTATACAATGCTGGGAGAACTCCTGAGGTGGAATTTTTTTCTGGGGGGTGCGATGTTGTAGGGATGCCTGTCGTAGGATTTTGGGGGTGATGAGATAATGAGGGATGCCTGTGGTCGGGTCCTGTGGCTCTATAATACTTTGAATAGGCCTACGGTGGAATTTTGGGGGTCTGTGATGCCTGTGGTTTGGGTGTGTGCAATTTGGGGAAGATGCTTTTGATGGGTTTTTAGGGGCTGTGCAATTCTGGGAAAACATTTGTGTTCAAATTTTTGCAGGGTGCAATGCTGGATGATGACTATGGAATTTTTTGTGTGTATAATCCTGTAGGCATACCTGCAGTGGTATTTGCAGAATGTACAGTGCTGGGGTATGCCTGCAGTGGGAGCTTGGATTGTGTGTGATGCTGGGGGAGATGCCTGTGGTGGCATTTTAGGGAGTGTGTGAAGTTGGGGGATGCCTGTGGTGGGATTTGGGGGTCTAAAATGCTGGGAGATGCTTGTGGTGGTAAATAAGGGATGTGATGGTGGAGGGATGCCTATGTAGGATTTAAGCTTGGGGGTGTAAATGCTGAGGGATACCTGTGGTGGGATTTTTGGGCATCTATAATGCTGTGCGGATGCCTGTGGTGGGATATGAGGTGTGTGCAATGCGGTGGGGAGCTTGTAGTGATATTTTTGCGGGGTGCGATTCTGGTGGGATGTCTGTGGTGGGATTTTAGAGGGTTAACAATGCTGGGAGGATGCGCGGTTTAGAATTTGAAGGATGTAGAAAGCACCCTTAGCCCTACAACCCAGGGACAGCTTTTGGATAGTGTTACTACCCTAGCACCCAGGGAGTGCTGTCGTATAGCCTTACTACACATGGACAGCTCTCGTATAGCCCTACTAAACAAGGACAGCTGTCATGTAGCCCCACTACCCAGGGTCAGTGCTAGTACAGCCCTTCTACACAGGGACAGGTCCCGTAGAACCCGACTACTCAGGGACAGCTAGTGTGAAGCCCTACTACCCAGGGACAGCTGTCATATAGCCCTACTACCCAGGGACAACTGTCATGTAGCACTACTACCCAACGACAGCCCTCTTACAGCCCTATCTAGGGACAGCTCTTGTACGGCCCTACTATACAGGGATAGCTGACATATAGCTCTATAACCTAGGGACAGCTCTCATATAGCCCCACAACACAGGGGCAGCACTTGTACAGCCCTACTACCCAGGACCAGCTATCATATAGCCCTGCTACCCAGGGACAGCTCTTGTATAGCCCTACAACCCAGGGACAGCTTTCATACAGCCCTTCTACCCAGGGCAAGCTCTCATACAGACCGTCAACCCAGGGACAGGTCTCGTATAGCCCTACAGCCCAGGGACAGCCGTAATATAACCCTACTACCCAGGGACAACTCTCGTATACCCCTTCTACCCAGGGATAGCTCTCATATAGTGCTACTATCCAGGGACAGGTCTCGTATAACAATACTACCCAGGGACAGCTCTCATATAGCCCTACTACCCAGGGATAGCACTCGTATAGCCCTACTACCCAGGGACAGCTGTTTCATAGCCCTACTACCAAGGGATCGCTCTCATACAGCCCTAAAACCCAGGGACAGTTTTCTTAGCCCTGCTACCCAGGGACCGCTCTTGTGTAGTCCCTGGCTAGTTTGTCCATTGCAGTCCATGTTTGCACCGTGTTGCATGGTGTTCTGCATGAGCCCTTACAATAAGAAGTGGACTTTTGAAGGCAACCATAATGCTAATATGGCCCTCGGTGAAAATGAGTTTGAGACCCCTGGATTAGATGGTTCAGTTGTTTCCCACTTTCACCAGCCCAGCAGTTTGCTCCCCACACTGTTTCCCTATCTCTTTGAAATAATAGCCCTCAACTCTTGACCTGACCACCAGGTCTTGTTGATCACGTTCATCAGAGAGTGAGGTGAAGTATTGGACAATCCCTGTAAATCTCTTGCCTTTGTTTTATCGTAGGCAGACTCCTTAATTGATCGAGAACACCAGAATTTCTACGATGCGTCTCTGGAGTACATCTTCAAAGTGCAAGAAGTGCAAGAGAAGAAGAAATTTGAGTTCGTGGAACCGGTTAGTATAATTGTCCTCAGATTTCTTTTCTTGTTTCTTCTGCCATTATTTTTTATTTTCTTGTTAAGTGGTTACTTTTTATTGCACAATGTTGTTTTGCATTATTTATGCATTTTATTACGGAATTGACCGCCGAGAAGGCTCGTAAAGAAGACTTTAAACACTTTCCACAATTTCTAATTTGTAACGGTCTTGAAAGCTGGCATTTAATTTAATGACTCATTGGATAGGATGACTCATATATCTCATAAAGACGGATCTCTTCCAATGATGTGAACTTTGGTAACAAGAGATTTTTTTTTGTATATGTTCATCTGTGTTATGTTTTAGTTAGCACAAACAGAGATGGAGGGGATTATTACATCCCTCCTTTTTTGCCAAAACCAATATCGCCTCTCGACTACCTAATGGCTTATTTCGTATCATCACTCATAGAAGGAATGGGGGTGATATGACTCTTCCCTCCGGTCAGGGACAAAATGTAGAATTGGTGGAGGAAGGTTGAATTAGACGGACCAAGGTCTTTTTTCAACCTAAGTAACTATGTAACTATTCATTTTACCATATAATATGCTTAAAGACTGGAAAAAAAAATTCCCATTGTATTGAAATTACGGAACCCCCCACCCCAAAAAAAAAATATATTCCGATATTGCTTTTTGGGTTTTGATTTTATGGTGTTTACTTTATTGTAAGAATGACCATTAGTGATGAGCGAATAGTAAACTATTGAGGTTTAGATTATTTATACCGAATACCTAGTACTATTCCGGTATTCGTCACAAATTACGAACCTAATGCAAGTCAATGGGGAACTTGAGCATATGTCTGGGAAATGTTAACGAAAAATGCTCGGGTTCCCCATTGACTTGCATTAGGTTCGTTATTCCCAATGAATGATGGAATAGTATTTGGTATTTGGTAAAAATAACCCAAACACGGATATTTTACTATTCACTCATCACCTTTTAACATAAGTCTCCAGGTACAATTGCGGTGATAAGGCTCCTAAAATATTTCAAGATTTCAGAACTTTGTTTAAATAAAAATGAAAAAAATTAAATAAAAAATATATATATCTAATATATAAAGCTGAATGTGTGTATGTATGTGTGTATGTCTGGGATTGGCATCTGCACCGTCGCAGCTACAGACAAAAAAGTTTGCACACTCACACGTCTAGGCTATGTTTTGAGGGGAAATTTTAACCCCGCGCTTTACAGTTATTCGCCAAAAAACCTGCCTCCATTAAAGTGAATGGAGCTGGTAGCCACAGTGCAGCCAGAACTTCAGAAGAATGCGCAGCGACGCCCTTATATGGAATGTTGGCGTGTCACAATGCAGCCAGGGAAAGAGACAGACACAGATAGGGTAAGAAACAGACAGAGACAGGGTAAGAGACAGACACAAAGAGACAGACAAAGAGACAACTAAACAATAGGATAAAGAGTTGCACAGCAGTCACAATGTATAGGGGAATAAGGAAAAGCAAATCTGCTATGGTAATACTAGACTGAAAAATACAATGGACTATCTGAAAAAAGTGAAAAACATGAAAATGATATGTGCATACCTGCTATGAATAATAGGAATGAGAGATGTTTAGCCATTGTATTGATCAATGCAAAGGAGCCCCAAAACCAAACGCCAAGGTAATCTCTATTTTTGGGGTCCCTAACTTATGTTTAACCTCACCTGCAGTTAAAAAAACTTGCTCTGTATGGGAAGCAAAGGACCAAGCTATATATGTGAAATAAGACACATGGCTATGGGTGGGGCAGGGTTCTCAGACAGAAAATGCATACTAATTAAAAAATGTGTACGTCTGGAACACCAATGGTGTGAACATGGTGCAAGACTCAAAAATATACAACTAAACACTAGGATAAAGAGTTGCACACCAGTCACAATGTATAGGGGAATAATGAAAAGCAAAACTGCTATGGGAATACTAGACTGAAAAATACAATGGACTATCTGAAAAAAGTGAAAAACATGAAAATGATATGTGCATAACTGCTATGAATAATTAAATTAAAAAAAATATATATATATTCAAAAAAATCAAAAGTGTTCATTTTTCTGTGTAATGACTTTATATAATATATAGGAATAGATCCCTTTGTGTGTAATGACTATAATATATAGGAATAGCTCCCTCTGTGTGTAATGACTTTATATAATATTTAGGAATAGATCCCGCTGTGTGTGATGATTCAATATATAGGAATAGATCCTTCTGTGTGTAATGACTCTATAATATATAGGAATAGCTCCCTCTGTGTGTAATGACTTTTTATATAATATTTAGGAATAGATTCCGCTGTGTGTGATGACTCTATATAATATATAGGAATAGATCCTTCTGTGTGTAATGACTCTATATAATATATAGGAATAAATCCCTCTCTGTGTAATGACTCTATATAATATATAGGAATAACTCCCTCTCTGTGTAATGACTCTATATAATATATAGGAATAACTCCCTCTCTGTGTAATGACTCTATATAATATATAGGAATAACTCCCTCTGTGTGTAATGACTCTATATAATATATAGGAATAGATCACTCTGTGTGTAATGACTTTATATGATATATGCGTTTCCCTTTTTCCCTTTTTGTATTAAATTACTGCAATAAATACAATTTTTGATGATATTCTAATTATGGAGACACTTGTAAATGGTTAGACTGCAGCAACCAGAGCTAGATCTGATCACTGCTGTTAGGAGTCAACTACCAGATTTATTAAACAGCTGTCTCCTGCCCTTTACAGAGCTTCTCTATGCTGTTGCACCCTCTCTAGGATGTACAATTACATTGCTCTAGTTCTGATCCCCACCAGTACTGGAATTGATGATGTCCACTCCATCAGTCACTTTTTTCACAGTTCACATGCCATCCATGCCTACATTCAAAATGTAAATTTGTATAAACCCTTTAGAAAAAGCCATCGGTCCTCATTATACTGGAACGCACCTTGAGTTTTGTTGGAGTTCTGTCATCTGATCATGGCTACTAATCTGTGGTGGCTGATGTCATACACCGCTAAAATATATATATAAAGGGCTGATGCAAAAGGGTAACAACAATTAATTGAATTTCCAAAATTTAGCTTGATTTTCGAACCACCATCCTCCTTTAACGCCTATTAAAATATTAAAAGTCTTGTGTCCCTTTAATAAAATAATAAATGTGGCTATAAAATTCTAAAAACTGTGAACTTTAGGAAGCAGAGACCACATTTCAGACTTTTGCCTCAGTTTTATCTCCGTGGAGCAGGCGGAGGATGGGAGTCAGCTTTTCATAGAACTGAAAAGGTAATCAGAATGAACTTGTGCCGGAGAAGTGAAATTGTTCTACGTGGTGAAGGACAAACGAGGCATACCTCACTTCTCAGGTCTATATTTCTTACATCTGTCAATGAACCATTGTGCTGGATCCCACACTTGGCAAGTTCCGCACAACATCGCCATGCATGAAATATTGATTTTTTTTTCGCTGCGCCTCTGTACACTGCCTTTTAATCCACAGTAATCAGAGCGGCAGGGGTTTCTTTGTTGGTATTTGGAGGGGATTAAAGGGCATTGCATGCAGAACGTAGAGTCAGCAAATGAAAGACATGGACGGCTCAGCTATATTCACACTGGCTGAACACAACTATTTTATGGCTTTTTTTTGTTCGTGTTCATAAAGATCAAAAAAGTACGGAATCGTAATTATGAAGAAGCATTTCAGCAACTACTAACATTGTCATAAAACACATCAATAAATGGAGTACAATGTCACCTTTGGTCCTCGAACATTGACAAAAGAAGGACAGAAATAGTAGCACGCCACGGCTTGGTGTTCCATAAAAATGTCTGCCTGTTTGGCATTGACTAGATCAGATCATTGATCCTTGACTTGAAGTAGGATTGATGTCTTTTCAACTGTGCAACAATATAAAAATGTGTAGTAAGTACTACTATCCTGAGAGTAATGACCGGCAAAAGGATACCACCCATTTAGACAACTTTGTACCACCTACTATAAATTAATAGAAGATGGTACCACCTACCATAAGAAAGTCCAAATTGATGCCACAGTCTGGAAGTTAGTCCAAGGAAATACCACCTACTGTAAGTTATTCTAAGATGGCGCCTCTTACTAGACGATATATTAATAACGTATCAGGCTGGAAATAATCCAGAAAGATAATAACGCCTTCTGGAAGTTAGTCCAAGATTGTACTAATTGTGGGAAATTAGGCCATGATAGTACCATCTTCTGGAAGTCAACCTCATTCTGGCTCTTATAGACTTGCATTGATACCGTGTGACATAACTTCCAACTAGTCAGAACTTATGGGCACAAGATGGTGTCGTGGGACCAGAGCAGTAAAAAGGTGAAACTCTCGAAAGGTGAGAGGGAAACATGACAGGGAACAGGGGACTTAAATTTAAAGCAACATGTTGAACCCTCCCATGAGTGGTGCTTTAATCCAAGATGATACCACCTACTAGAAGTTAGTCCAAGATTATATTAATTGCTGGAAATGAGTCCAAGATGCTACTACCTAATGGAATGCCCATTCAAAACGATTCCACTTACTATAGATTAGTCCAAGAGGATACCAGCAGCTGGAAGTTACTCCAACATGATACCACCTACTGGAAGTCTGCTAAAGAGAACACCAACTGCTGTAAATTAATTCAAGATGGTAATACCTACTGCAAGTTATTCTAAAATGGTACCACCTACTATCATCCACTTACCTCTCATACTTATTCTGGGATAATACCACCTACTAGAACTTAATCCAAGTTGATACCAACTGCTAAAAAATAGTCCAAGATAGTGCCACCTACTAGAAATTCATGAGGATATCATCTACTTAAAGTTGGTTCAAGTTTATGCCACATGCTGGAACTTAATCAAACATGATACCAAAAGCTGCAAGTTAGTCCAAGATGATACCACTTACAAGAAATTAGTTTGAGATGGTACCACCTATCAGAAGCTTTTCCAAGATGATGCCACATGCTGGAACTTAGTCAAAGATTCTGCAAAAAACTGGAAGGTAGTCCAAGATGATACCACTTACAAGAAATTAGTGTGAGATGGTACCACCTACCAGAAGCTATTCCAAGATGATGCCATGTGCTGGAACTTAGTCAAAGATAATACAAAAAACTGGACGGTAATCCAGGATGATACCACTTACAAGAAATTAGTCTGAGATGGTAACAGCTACTAGAAGTTATTCAAGGGGGCATCACTTATTGTAAGTTAGTCAAGGACGTAGACTAGCAGTTATTCCAAGATGGTAACACCTACTAGAAGTTAGTCCAAGATGGTACCACCTTCTGGAAGTTATTCCATTGTATGGTTTCACCTGTAGGAAGATTCAAAATTGTATCATCTACAGAAAGTTAGTTCAGAATGGTAGTACCTACTAGAAATTATTTCAAAATAATACCTCCTGCTGGGAGTTAAGGCCCTGTCCCACACAGAGATAAATCTGCGGCAGATCTGTGGTTACAGTGAAATTGTGGACAATCAGTGCCAGGTTTGTGGCTGTGTACAAATGGAACAATATGTCCATGATTTCACTGCAACCACAGATCTGCCAAAGATTTATCTCTGTGTGTAAAGTGGCCTTTAGTCCAATATGGCACCGGTCAAGGCGGAAGGTTAAGATGCCACCACTTCCTTGAAATTATTACGAAGTTGTTTGGTCTACTGGAAGTTAGTCCAGGATAGTGCATTGATCCAGGATGGTTTCATCTACTGAAGGTTAGTTTTAGATGGTAGCACCTGCTAGAAGAGACTGACAACGAAGTTGATTTCATGATACACCAGTAAATTTGAATACCTGCCATGACTGCAGGTATTGTGTTTAGATATATTTTTTTTTCCACCATAGAGTTGTCTTTCTGATGATTGATGATGAGAAACCACCTTGTGTGACCCGGAGGACTTTTGCCCAATTACCATTGACAATAGTAGACATTAGTACTATCTACCGTGAACCATCGGAAGTCATTCCTTCCTATCATTTATATACTTTGGGATGACATTAAAAGATTTAGCCATTTTTCAAAAATAATCTCAGTTGAATTTTTAGTTTGCTCTCTGGGAACCATGTTGTCCATTGGTTATTTTAACAATGCAGCACAGAATGGCTCCGGTGACAGATTCGCAAAATATTACAAATCAAGTTTCAAAGCACAGCTGACATGTCTTTGATAGAACACTTAGTATCACCTCGGGCACTTTGGATTAGTGTTAAGAAGAAAATAGCATCAAGGGGAAGAGAATTTACCACTTGTCAATTCCGGATTCTTAGGCAGAGGAATTTGGACAGATTTTCAGTTCATCTTTCGTGCTGTATTTTTGTTCATTTTCATTAATAAGATTGGTGAAATTTGGTTTAATGTGTAAAATTATTGTTCATTTTTGTAGGGAGTAAGATTTAGAAAAGTAGGCAGTGGTATTTCTTTAGCAAAAATAAAATAAAAATGGATTTTTTTGGTGCCAAGTAGAGATGAGCGTATAAATTCACAGGTCTCTGGTTAAGAAAAATGAAAGTTCTTAGCACATAATTTGGCCAAATCATGTGAGCTCATCCACCACGGCAAGGTGACCTTTCTTTGATGGGACCCTATCCTAATTTCATGCATCTTCTGGATTAAAAGTCTACAAATATATGGGCAGGTAGGATCTCACACTAATGAAAACCATCCTGGGGCTGATGGGAGGAGGGCACATTTTTGCAGCTAGATCAGTATTCTTTGGCCACTGGACATGAGCCTACAAAGCTGCCTCTAATCTGTCTGCAACACTGTATCCTCTTTTGATTAGCTGACCCAGAGCAACATCATGTGGGTGTCACATTGCAAAGATGATGTTGCCTCAGACTGGCTAATCAAAAGAGAAGCTGGGAAATCATATAGGAGTAGGTTCACAGGGCTCTCAATACTGACTTTGACCATTGGACCAGCGACCATGGAATACTGACCTGTTGGACCAGTGACTACAGAATACTGACCTGACCATTGGACCGGCGACCGTTGGACCAGCGACCATGGAATACTGACCTAACTGTTGGACCAGTGACCATAGAATACTGACCTGACCGTTGGACCGGCAACTGTTGGACCAGCAACCATGGAATACCAGCGACCATAGAATACTAACCGTTGGACCAATGACCATGGAATACTGACCTGAACATTGGACCAGCGACCATGGAATACTGACCTGACCATTGGACCAACGACCATGGAATACAAGCGACCATAGAATACTAACCTGACCGTTGGACCAGTGACCATGGAATACTGACCTGACTGTTGGGACAGTGAATCAATTTACTTGAGGCTGCTTTCACACAACGTTTTTTTAACATGCGTCATGAACGTTTTTTTGCTGTAAAAGTGGATCCTGTTTTTACAAAGAAAAACGCATGCAAGCGCATGTGTTATTTTGCAGGATCCTGCCACTTGAAGTTTATGGGCGGGCATTGAAGTCATGTGATCGGGAGTGAGGGGAACTGAACGTGATAGGCTGGGAGCCGGCATCTGACAGCTGCAGACGCTGGTAACCAAGGTAAACATTGGGTAACTAAGCGAAGTGCTTTTGCTTGGATACCCGATATTTACCTTGGTTACGAGCATCCGCCGCTCTCAGGCGGGGGAGAGAGGGAGGGGGAGAAAGAGACTGATCACGCATGCTCATGTTTCTGGGCATGCTCAGTAGAGCAAGCAGGATCCTGTCTATCAGCATGCCAGCATTCACATGCGTTTGCGTGCAGTATAGTCAGGATCCAGTGAAAAACAGTATTTGGACGCAGCTCAAAAACGCTACAAGTAGCGTTTTTGAAAAAAGTTAAAAAACTGCAACTCGCTGGATCCTCACTATAACGCACGCAAACGCAGGTGAACGCATGTTGACGTGAGTGCATTGCAAATGCATTGAAATGAAAATGCATTTGCACTGGATCCGTTTTTGTGTTAAAAAAACGTTCATGACGCATGTTAAAAAAACGTAGTGTGAAAGCAGCGTTACTCTAGTGCTGGTTCCGTTTTGCTTCTTTTAATGACTTTATGGTCTCTATGAAAAGGGGAAATCCTACTCCGTTTGGCCCTGCCTATGAGAGAGACTGCACCATACCAATCATTGATTCTTTTTGTTTGGGTTATTTCATTCTCCCATTCTATCAGCAGAACATGCTGATGTACAAAGTACAAAGTTTGTCCAAGAGGGTACCACCTAGAAGACGTTGGGTGAAGATGGTGCTACCTACGGGATGGTGCTTCATGATGGTAACATTTTGAGTAACTTCCAGCAGGTGGTAGGTTCCATGTTCTGGATGTTAGCCTAAGATACCACCCCCAGCCAGAGGTGAAGAAATGCATGTCTGAGCTCTTGATTAATGGATTGTTTTCAATTCTATAATTAGGCACAATAAACCTAGATTAGAGGAGCATATAGGGGTATGCCATTGCTAGGATGTGTCATAATTTTATTATCAGTAGTGGTCTAGCCATTGGAACATCCAATGATCTTGAGAATTTTGTGGCACAAATTGAAGTGGCATTGTTATCGCTAGTGTATAATACCATTTTATGATTAGTGGTAGTCCTACATCTGGATCTCCTACTAATCCTGAGAATAAAGGTACACTGGTGATAAATTTTTATATCCTGTTCACAACTTTTCCCTGTAAAGCAGTACCCTGGCTTAATGAATGGGTCCAGCTATAGTCCCTTACATAGCTGCGGGGCATCTCTGCAGATAATTTTTAAAATTGGTGGAGGTCCTTAATGTTGGCTCACATTGATCTGAAAGCATATCCTATGCTAGAACTTTATAGGATGGAAATTTACCTGTCATTTGTCATAGTGTAATTGTTTTGAAACTGATGTATATGCCACTGTTCTCCTGAATCCGGCGTTGTTTTTCTTTTGTTCCTGCGCCTTTTCATTCCTGAAATATGGCCATTTCTTCCCTATATAGAAATCTATTTGTTACCCAACCGGGTGTGATCCTCAAAAAGGCACCTGCAGAGAAGCGTTAAGGACCACACCCAATTGGCTAAAAAAAAATAGATTCATATACAGGTAAGAAGATGCCACAGGTGTATTGCGGGTGACAGACAGTCATGTGGTTTCTGGCAATAGAAGGTCACAGTGCTTGACTGTGCAAAATGCTCCTTGACTTTCTGTTGTTCAGTATTCATTAGTATTGGTAGAGGTAGCTTTCCTGCTCGATTCTCATCTCTCCCCCATTTGGAACTAGCAGGAGGTTGCCTTCCACCCAGCTGCTGATCATCAGTATTCTTTTGGTGCTTAAATACTCCCTTCTTTCCTGGATTGGTGCTGATGATATTTTTTAGTTCCTTTTAGCTCTGGTTGCAAGACGGTAGCTTGCACTCATCTGTGGTATCATTGCTGAAGCTTGCTGAGCTCCTGCCTGCATCATCTGTGGATAAGTAGTTCATGCTTTTTCCCCATGTGTCCCCCTTGTGTCTTCCTTTAGCGTTTAGTGGGGTTGACGAAGAGCTCGTCCCATCTATTCCCTATTTAGGGTCCAGCACTAAGGATACCTAGGGTCAGGTATCCGGCTCTGCACACAGGTGTGGAACCTATCTAGGGTGGTGAGGGACTCCAGGGACCAGTTAGAGGTTTGGCCAGGGTTCACCAACTTCCCTTTCCCTAGACACAGGGTTTCCCTTCCCTTTCACCGTGCGCTTGGTACTTCCCAGTACCTACCGTGACAGAAGAGGCCATATCTCAGGAGAACAGTGGCATTTACACCATGTAAGAAATTACATATTTATGGTAAGTCACATCTCCGCTTTAAGAGAGTTTGGGCTGGGATATATATTTTTATATATATATATATATATATATATATATATATATATATATATATATATATATATATTATATGTGTGTGTGTATATACAGTGTAGACCAAAAGTTTGGATACACCTTCTCATTCAATGAGTTTTCTTTATTTTCATGACTCTGAAAATTGTAGATTCACATTGAAGGCATCAAAACTATGAAGTAACACATGTGGAATGAAATACTTAACAAACAAGTGTGAAACAACTGAAAACTGTCTTATATTCTAGGTTCTTCAAAGTAGCCACCTTTTGCTTTGATTACTACTTTGCACACTCTTGGCATTCTCTTGATGATCTTCAAGAGGTAGTCATCGGAAATGGTTTTTCAACAGTCTTGAAGGAGTTCCCAGGGATGCTTAGCACTTGTTGGCCCTTTTGCCTTCACTCTGCGGTTCAGCTCAGCCCAAAGCATCTCGTTTGGGTTCAGGTCTGGTGACTGTGGAGGCCAGGTCATCTGGCATAGCACCCCATCACTCTCCTTCTTAGTCAAATAGCCCTTACACAGCCTGGAGGTGTGTTTGGGGTCATTGTCCTGTTGAAAAATAAATGATGGTCCAACTAAACGCAAACCGGATGGAATAGCACCCCGCTGCAAGATGCTGTGGTAGCCATGCTGGTTCAGTATGCCTTCAATTTTGAATAAATCCCCAACAGTGTCACCAGCAAAGCACCCCCACACCATCACACCTGCTCCTCCATGCTTCACGGTGGGAACCAGCCATGTAGAGTCCATCCATTCACCTTTTCTACAAAGACACGGTGGTTGGATCCTAAGATCTCAAATTTGGACTCATCAGACCAAAGCACAGATTTCTACTGGTCTAATGTCCATTCCTTGTGTTTTTTAGCCCAAACAAGTCTCTTCTGCTTGTTGCCTGTCCTTAGCAGTGGTTTCCTAGCAGTTATTTTACTATGAAGGCCTGCTGCACAAAGTCTCCTCTTAACAGTTGTTCTAGAGATGAAAAGGTGTGTCCAAACTTTTGGTTGTCCTTGGTGGGATTTGAACCGAGGACCCCAGCGCTGCAAGACTGCAGTGCTAACCACCGAACAACCGTGCCGTATGTATATGTATATATATGTATGTATATATCTAATATATAAAGCTCAGTGTATGTGTCTGTGTCTGCTAAAGGAATCCGCACCGTCACATGTACAATCACGAAATTTTGCACAGACACTCCATGTGACTCAGGGAACGTCATAGACTATTTTTGGGCGGGAAAATGTAACCCCGTACTTTCCAGTTACTCTACAAAAATCCTGCAACAGGTGTTGGCAATAACTAAATCACACTTGCAGCCAGTTGACATGGATTAAAGTTGACTCAGCCTCTGTCCTGTGTCCTTGTGTGTACACCACATTGAGCATGGAGAAAAGAAAGAAGACCAAAGAACTGTCTGAGAACTTGAGAATCCAAATTGTGAGGAAATATGAGCAATCTCAAGGCTACAAGTCCATCTCCAAAGACCTGAAAGTTCCTGTGTCTATGGTGCGCAGTGTCATCAAGAAGTGTAAAGCCCATGGCACTGTGGCTAACCTCCCTAGATGTGGAAGGAAAAGAAAAATTGATGAGAGATTTCAACGCAAGATTGTGCGGATGGTGGATAAAGAACCTCGACTAACATCCAAACAAGTTCAAGCTGCCCTGCAGTCCGAGGGTACAACAGTGTCAACCCGTACTATCCGTCAGCATCTGAATGAAAAGGGACTGTATGGTAGGATACCCAGGAAGACCCCACTTCTTACCTCGAGACATAAAAAAGCCAGGCTGGAGTTTGCCAAAACTTACCTGAGAAAGCCTAAAATGTTTTGGAAGAATGTTCTCTTGTCAGATGAGACAAAAGTAGAGCTTTTTGGGAAAAGCCATCAACATAGAGTTTACAGGGAAAAAAAGAGAGGCATTCAAAGAAAAGAACACGGTCCCTACAGTCAAACATGGCGGAGGTTCCCTGATGTTTTGGGGTTGCTTTGCTGCCTCTGGCAGTGGACTGCTTGACCGTGTGCATGGCATTATGAAGTCTGAAGACTACCAACAAATTTTGCAGCATAATGTAGGGCCCAGTGTGAGAAAGCTGGGTCTCCCTCAGAGGTCATGGGTCTTCAAGCAGGACAATGACCCAAACACACACTTCAAAAAGCACTAGAAAATAGTTTGAGAGAAAGCACTGGAGACTACTAAAGTGGCCAGCAATGAGTCCAGACCTGAATCCCATAGAAGACCTGTGGAGAGATCTCAAAATGGCAGTTTGGAGAAGGCCCCCTTCAAATCTCAGGGACCTGGAGCAGTTTGCCAAAGAAGAATGGTCTAAAATTCCAGGAGAGCATTGTAAGGAACTCATTGATGGTTACCGGAAGCGGTTGTTCGCAGTTATTTTGGCTAAAGGTTGTGCAACCAAGTATTAGGCTAAGGGTGCCAATACTTTTGTCTGGCCTATTTTTGGAGTTTTGTGTGAAATGATCAATGATTTGATTTTTGTTTCATTCTCTTTTGTGTTTTTTCATTGCAAGCAAAATAAATGAAGATAATAATACCAAAGAATTTGTGATTGCAATCATTTTCAAGAAGAAACTGAGTATTCTCTGACAGAATTGCAGGGGTGCCAATACTTTTGGCCAGCACTGTATATGCATTTCTCTGTTTAGTGTTCCCTTAACACTACCACTACCTCTCATGTAGGCTAAGACCTCTAGATTATATTCATATTTGAGCATTTCTCTAGTTTCCCTCTCTTCTTCTTGCAGCTTTGCCCGGATGGTAATGTAAAGTCAACACAATCCTATGTAATCGAGAACATAACATATTTTTGATGACTCCTCGCCTGGTACAAACATCCAATTTGCAGAATTTACATGGATTCATATTTGCTAGGTAGAGTCAGGATGAGATAACATTATTCTCCCGGCCCTGCACTCGCCCTCACCGGCGGCCCGTCGTCTACCGTCTGCATGTAATACGCAGCCGTACGGCCACACTGATTATAGAGGGCAAAGTTGAAATTCCCCATTTATCTAAACCTAAACCTCAATTTCCAGTCTGTCTGCATAAGGCGCTTACATTATCCTAAGTTCACTCCTGTTAATATTTGGTGAATGGTTTTTTTGTTAAGTTTTTGGTGTAAATTATGAGCAGCGGCCAAAGGAGCAGCAGGGCAGGGAATGAGCGGGAAGGGAGACGGTTCCGCTTGATGGAGTCGGGAAATTAGTGCCTTGAAAAATGGTGTCATGCGGTGCGAAATAGAGATGATGGGAGACATAAACAGTCTATATATCTTCCAATCAGGGAAAAGTGTGGAATTTAAAATATAATAAAAAGAGGAAAATTGTAATACATAAAAAAATAATTAAGAATGAAAATAGAATTAATAAATGTCTACCATAATTTTAGGCAAAAAAAGAAAAAAACAGCCACACTGCATTTTATGACACTTTTCCAAACTGATCTAAAAATATCCAGACATAATAAATTAGGGAGACTTTGAAATATTTCTTATCAGACAAAATTGCTTCTTTTTCTCCATAAATGATCAGTCACTATCAAAATTTTCAATTCTGATGTAAAATCTGTATTCAATGAAGACTTTCCCATTACGGAGATAGGAGATGGCAGTTGGTGCTAATGAGATTCTATGTAGATAGAAGAGGGAGGGGCTAGAGGAAGAGGGAGGGGTGAGAGGCAAATGGAGGGAACTAGAGGCAGAGGGAGTGAGCTACATGTAGAGGAAAGAGGTAAAGGCAAAAGTAGCGAGAGGCAGTGGGAGTGAGAGGCAGAGGGAGGGAGCTAGATGCAGAGGGAAGAGCTAAAGGCAGAGGGAGGCAGAGGGAGGGAGCTAGAATCAGAGGGAGCGAGTGGCAGAGGGAAGGAGCGAGTGGCTGAGGGAGGGAGCGAGTGGCTGAGGGAGGGAGCGAGTGGCTGAGGGAGGGAGCGAGTGGCTGAGGGAAGGAGCGAGTGGCAGAGGGAGGGAGGTAGAGGCAGAGGGAAGGAGCGAGAGGCAGAGTTAGCAAAAGGTAGAGGGAGGAGCTAGAGGCAGAGGGAAGGAGCGAGAGGCAGAGGGAGCGAGAGGTAGAGGGAGGAGCTAGAGGCAGAGGGAGGGAGCTAGAGGGAGGAGCTAGAGGCAGAGGGAGTGAGAGGCAGAGGGAAGGAGCGAGAGGCAGAGAGAGGGAGCTAGAGGAAGGAGCTAGAGGCAGAGGGAGCAAGAGGTAGAGGGAGGAGCTAGAGGCAGAGGGAGTGAGAGGCAGAGGGAGCAAGAGGTAGAGGGAGGAGCTAGGGGCAGAGGGAGGGAGCTAGAGAGAGGAGCTAGAGGCAGAGGGAGTGAGAGGCAGAGGGAAGGAGCGAGAGGGAAGGAGCGAGAGGCAGAGGGAGCGAGAGTTAGAGGGAGGAGCTAGAAGCAGAGGGAGCGAGAGGTAGAGAGAGGAGCTAAAGGCAAAGGGACTGAGAGGCAGAGGGAAGGGGCGAGAGGCAGAGGGAGCGAGAGGGAGGAGCTAGAGGCAGAGGGAGTGAGAGGCAGAGGGAAGGAGCGAGAGGCAGAGGGAGCGAGAGGGAGGAGCTAGAGGCAGAGGGAGTGAGAGGCAGAGGGAAGGAGCGAGAGGTACAGTGAGGAGCTAGAGGCAGAGGGAGTGAGAGGCAGAGGGAGTGAGAGGCAGAGGGAGTGAGAGGCAGAGGGAGGAGCTATAGGCAGAGCAACACCCCGACTTCTATTTCATCACTAACAACTGCCATCTCCTTGAGAGCTTTGATAGTGACTGATCCTTGATTTCGGCTCAGTGCTCATGATCCCGGATTTTCAGTGATGTGCACTACACGCGTTTGAAGCCAGGACGCGAACACCTGACTTCATAGTGCACCCTTGTGACTAGTCGCTGGCCTCATTAGCATATTATAAAGAATCTTTAGAAATAATTTTTCTAAAGATCCCTTTATTTATGATACTATAGGCTGGAACTGTTAGGCAGGGATTAGAGAGATGTGCCCATATTGCACCTAACAGGTTCCCTTTAATGTTTTTTTTTCTCATGCCGATTCTACATAAGAAAAAAATTCCTGCACTTGGCAGCATCTCTCGGATTACGTGTACCCAAGTCTATAAATGCATGTGAAACATCGAACTGTACTTGGGTGTGCAGTCCGATATACACAGACAATGGAGAAGATGGAGAAATTAATTTCTCCATCATCTGCGCACCTGTGATCCGATTCTCGCATGTGAGAGAATCAGATCACAGCGAAAGACACTCAGATCACACTCGCAGCAGAGATTGAGCTGAGTATCATTAGCATATCTCATCCGATTCTCTCACATCGGATGATATTCGCCAGTGTGACCCCGGCCTAACACACAAAGCTTGTTTCATCTGCCAGCATCTATTCTCTCTACTGACTGGGCTCTAGTGTTCCTATTATTCTTTGATTTTTACAAGGCATTTAACTTAATTCCTTTGAGCAAGTGACAGGTGTCCTTTTTAAATACGATAGCTCATAGAGATTGGCATATAGTCATCCTTGGACAACCCCTTTGAATTTGGATATTAAAATTGTTAATTTGAGCCTAAAGGCCGCTTTACACACTACAACATCGCTAAAGCGATGTTGTTGGGGGTCACGGAATTTGTGACGCACATCCGGTCACTTTAGCGATGTCGTTGCATGTGACACCTATGAGCGATTTTGAATCGTCGCAAAATCGCTCATCGGTGACATCACCCCTATTCCCAATTATCGTTGCTGCTACAGGTCCGATGTTGTTCCTCGTTCCTGCGGCAGCACACATCGCTGTGTATGAAGCCGCAGGAGCGACAAACATGTCCTTACCTGCGTCCACCGGCTATGCGAAAGGAAGGAGGTGGGCGGGATGTTACGTCCCACTCATCTCCGCCCCTCCGCTTCTATTGTCCGCCTGCCGTGTGATGTCGCTGTGACGCCGAACGACCCGCCCCCTTAGGAAGGAGGCGGGTCGCCGGCCAGAGCGACGTCGCAGGGCAGGTAAGTGCGTGTGAAGCTGCCGTAGCGATAATGTTCGCTACGGCAACTATCACAAGATATCGCATGTGCGACGGGGGCGGGGACTATTGCGCTCGGCATCGCTATCATCAGCTAGCGATGTCGCAACGTGCAAAGTACCCCTTAGGCTATGTGTCCACGGTAGAATATTGCTGTGGATTTTTCTGCATGAAAATCCGCGACTTTCACGGCAAATCCGCACCTTTTTTTGCCGCGGATTTTCCGCGTAATTGCCGCGGATTTTGATGCGGATTTTTTATTTTTTTTTCCCCATTCTATAGCCAAAATCCGGATCAAAATCCGCAACAATAATTAACATGCTGCAGATTTTTCCGGATCAAAATCCGCGGCAAATCCGCCGCGGAAAAATCCGCAGCATGGACACAGCATTTCCAAAATGCCATTGAAATGGCTTGGAAGTGCCGCTGCTGCAGATTTTCGGAAAATCCACGGCTTTTCCGCGAGAAATCCGCTGCAAAATCCGCGCATTTTCCGCAGCGTGGACACATAGCCTAAGAGTCCTCTGATGTAACAGAGGAAAAAGTATTTTCATGGGGACATAGTTGACATGCATTTTAGAGGATTTGTCAATTCAGCTTTGTATAACACAAGAAAAGAATAAAATGTTTTTGCCAATTTGATAGCACACTAACCTTTCCTGTAAAGGGATTTTCCCTACGAACAAAGTTCATTTTAATCAATAGATCTTGGAATAATAATAATTTCCACAATTGGATGTGTTTAAAAAAAATATCTCTGTTCTCTAATGGATGTGCCCCTGCTGTGTACTGTGTAATGGCTGTGTCTGACCGTACAGGGACATGGTCTGAGGATACCACATCTCCTGGGCTGGGGAGTAAGTAAAAAAAAAAAAAAGAAGTATACAGACATTACAGCACGTGATCGTAAATAATTCTTTCTTTCAGGTAAAACATTTTTAAAAACAGGGAAATGTTTTACCTCACAAGAAGAAACATATATGATCCCCATGCTATTGCAGTGGTGAATTACGAACCGCAGCTGTTCAGGATTCAAGTACGGTACTAAAGTCAAGATTGATTAACCAAGGGTAGGACAGGAATATTACGTTTTGCAAGTGAACAGAGGAAATATGCTGGCAACAGTTAAACTTTAGCACACAGAACTCCTAGATGGGACACATGGAAGATATATCAGCCCAACTATTACACAGACTACTGGATCAGTGAAGTCAGCAAATCAATTACCAACTACACTGCAATAGCGTCCTTACTGGCCTTTTCTACCACGCCCTAGCTACTTAGGGTGGCTTTACATGCTACGATATCAGTACTGATATCGCTAGCGTGCGTACCCGCCCCCATCTTTTGTGCGAAACTGGCATATCGCTGCCCGTCGCGCACAAAATCGCGCACCCGCGTCACACATACTTACCTGCATAGTGACGTCGCTGTGACCGGCGTACCGCCTCCTTTCTAAGGGGGCGGTCCGTTCGGGGTCACAGCGACGTCACTAAGCGGCCGCCCAATGAAAGCGGAGGGGCGGAGTTGAGCGGGACGAACATCCCGCACATCCCCTTCCTTCCGCATTGTGGCCGGCGACAGGTAAGGAGATGTTCCTCGTTCCTACGGGGGTCACACACACAGAGATGTGCACTACCGCAGGAACGAGGAACAACAACAGCAAAGCAATAGTATCGATAATTGGGAGCGGACCCCCATGTCAACGATGAGCGATTTTTGGACGTTTTTGCAACGATCCAAAATCGCTCCTTGGAGTCACACGCTACGAGATCGCTACAACGACCGGATGTGCGTCACAAAATCTGTGACCCCAACGAGATCGCTGTAGCAAAATCGTAGCGTGTAAAGCCCGCTTAAGCCTATGTTAAACCCTACCAAGTGCGCACAATGGTACAATCTCGCGGTCCAGTTGATACAACATGGGTTCACTCTCGGGAGTTTGATGCTGTGGTCCTCATCGGTGCGTACTTCTCCTTGCCGGGAAGAGAGGAATGCTTCTTGGTATCGACAACCTCAGGAAAGTCTTGGTCTGGTAGTTGCTAGTCAGTCTTTAGGGTACGCTGACGGTCCGGCTCACAGTAAAGGCCACTTTACACACAGAGATAAATCTGTGGCAGATCTGTGGTTGCAGTGGAATTGTGGACAATCAGTGCCAGGTTTGTGGCTGTGTACAAGTGGAACAATATGTCCATGATTTCACTGCAACCACAGATCTGCCAAAGATTTATCTCTGTGTGTGACAGCCGGCACCGTACCTTTTCCCAAACGATAAATCTATAAACAGAACACAGGACCGTCTCCTCTCTCAGGTAACCCGACTGCTCAAGTTCCCACCTAAAACTATTTTCCCATTCATTCTCTCTTTCCCGTACTTTTTGGATCGGGTCAGTCCAAGCTCTCAGTTCAGAGAGGGAGCGCAGGCTGAGTCGGCCAGTCCATAAAATGCAGAATAACAGGGGAGGGCACAGTGTCTTAAAGTCAACCAATTTGTAGGGGCAATATCCCCCTACACTGTAATGTCTGTATACTCTTTTGCGTCCTCCCCTGCCCAGGAGATGTGGAATGATCAGACCATGTCCCTGTACGGTCAGACACAGCCATTACACAGTACACAGCAGGGACACACATATAAGATTATCTCAGCACAGGATTTTTTCAACACATCCAATTGTGGAAATTATTATTATTCCAAGATCTATTGGTCAACATTAACTTTAAAATTAACTTTGTTCGTGGAAAAACCCCTTTAAGTAACACCAGTTCCTCCTGGTGTTTTGTTCTGATGAATCACGATTGTTCCTAAGACCTCTCTTGACTGTCCAGACCTGCAGCATGTGATTGCTGAACTCTGTGAACCCCATGCTCCAGCTACAAATTCCCATCATAAACCAATTATTCACATCTCATGACGCCAAAGGAACATTCATATTTCTAACTTTCCAGCCATTTATTTCTAGCAAATGACTTCCAGACAATTCACACAAGTCACTCGGATTATCTACAGATTGTTCCATGTTGTAATACTACTGTATGTTCTGAGGATTTCGATTGCGTTAGGGCAATGACAACAGAGACGAGTTCTTGGTACAAGATGTTATATAATATGTCACCACGGTAGATACACAACGGGAATAAACACAGTAAAACAACACACAAAACGGAGCGAAGGGGATTCCCGGGGCCACGCACCGGACTCCCCCAGGGAGACCACCAGAGCGAACCCCTGTACAGGGACTGTCCGGCAATCAACCCCGGAAGGCCTAAATGTGCGGCAGCCGGTACACAAGGGGCAAGTGGTATAGTCCAGGAGTGTCCGTACGGGATGATTGTCCAGAGTGGTTACGAACCGGGCAGAGTGCTGATCAAAGACGGCAGACGGAGTCCGGGCACAGCTGGAAGAAAACCGGGTATGGTCCAGAGTCGGTCGGTAGAGTTTCAGGAGAATCCAAGGCAATCAGGAAGTAGAAACAGCAAAGCAGGAGCACACAGCAAGCAGTATACTCAGGCACTGGACTGGGCTGAGAGGCGGCCTTTTAAGCAGCTGGACAGGAAGTAGGGCAACAGAACCTTAAACTCCATGTTAACTGAGGGCAAGCTCATTCAAAAGAGAACTGGAAAACCTGGAAACCTGACATTACTCCCCCCCCCAGAGACGGCCTCAGGACGGATCAGGGCCCGGCTTGTCCGGGAACCGTCGATGAAACTGAGCGATCTTCCGGGGTGCCCGAATGTTACCCACCGGTTCCCAGGAATCGTCTTCGGGGGCGTACCCCTGCCAACGTACCAGATATTGAAGCCGACGACGATGGAGCCGGGAGTCAATAATGTCCACAACCACGAACTGCTCCTCGCCGTCGACCATCACAGGCGGAGGAGGAGGCACAACACGACCACGAAACGTATTAGGGGAGACAGGTTTGAGGAGAGACACATGAAAGACCGGGTGTACCTTTAGATGGTGCGGCAACCGTAGCCGACAGGCCACAGGGCTCACGATCCCGGTGATCTTAAACGGACCGATGAATTTTTGTCCCAGCTTCTGCGAAGGAACACCCAATCTCAGGTTTTTGGTGGATAACCATACAGAGTCCCCTACCTTGTACATGGGTGCCGGTTTCCGGTGAGTGTCTGCCGACCTCTTGTAACGCTCCTGGGCCGTAGCCACAGTGTCCTTTAGAACCTCCAGATTCTGTCGAAGCTCTGTCAATCTGTCCTCCACCGCCGGCACCGAAACCGCAACCGGTGACCTAGGCAAAACATTCGGATGATAACCCAAGTTAGCAAAAAAGGGCGTTACCTTAGTGGAGCTGCTCTGAGTGTTGTTATAGGAGAACTCCGCCAACGGAAGCATCTTCAACCAATCGTCTTGGAGATGGCTGACATAACATCGAAGGTATTGTTCCAGGGTTTGATTCGTCCGTTCGGTTTGCCCATTTGTCTGAGGATGGTATGCAGAAGACAAACAGACATCAATCTGGAGTGCCGTACAAAAGCCCTTCCAGAACCTAGACGTGAACTGCACGCCCCGGTCAGAGATGATCTCGTCTGGTACCCCATGCAATCGGAATACGTTCTGGATAACCAAATCCACTGTCTCTGCGGCTGAGGGAAGACCGGTACACGGAATGAAGTGAGCAGCTTTAGTCAATCGATCCACCACCACTAAGATGGTATTGTGCCCGCCTGAGACTGGCAACTCCACAATAAAATCCATGGAGATAGACCCCCAAGGGCGAGATGGCACGGGTAACGGTTGGAGGAGTCCCGTAGGAGCCACACGAGGGACCTTGCACCGGGCACAAACCACGCATGAGTGGACATAGTCCTTTACATCCTTTAGACAGGTAGGCCACCAGAAAAAACGGCTCAGAAATTCCTGCGTCTTCTGTACCCCCCTATGACCAGCCAACACGGAGTCATGGACCAACTTGAGAACCCGAAGTCTTACGGCCTCCGGGACATAAATGCGTCGCTCTCTCAACCACACACCATTCCGAAGAACAAGAGTTACATCATTCGGGGGGGCAGCAAGAAATACGTCACCATCATAGGCCAGCTTGATGTCCTTCCACAAGTCCTGGTCCTGGATTACTCCAACGAAATTGGCATCCGATAACACGGTCTGAGACGGGGTTCCAGGCACGGAGTCCACGGCGTGGATTCGGGACAAGGCATCAGCTTTCCCATTACGTGAACCTGGACGGTATGTAACGACAAAATTGAATTGGTTAAGAAATAGGCTCCAACGGGCTTGCCGTGGAGACAGGCACCTGGCAGACTTAAGAAATTCCAGATTACGATGATCTGTGAGTACTATCACTTGCTGCGCGGCTCCCTGTAAGTGGTGTCTCCATTCCTTGAAAGCGGAAATAATCGCTAACAATTCCTTGTCCGCAATGTCATAGTTCCTTTCTGCAGGGGACAACCGGCGGGAAAAGAAAGCACACGGATGTAAGAGACTCTTGTCCCCAGTCCTTTGAGAAAGGATGGCCCCTAATGCGTAGTCGGAAGCGTCGACTTCCACGATAAAGGGAAGTGCGGGATTCGGATGTACCAATATAGGCGCTGAGGTAAAACAAACCTTGAGACGATGGAAGGCTTCCTGGGCCTGGGCGGACCACACAAACTTCTGTCCTTTCTTGGTTAACAGAGTGATGGGACGAACGATTTCTGAAAAATTACGGATAAAACGTCGGTAAAAGTTGGCAAAACCGACAAAGCGTTGTACCTCTTTGACGTTACCCGGTTCCGGCCAGTCCAGAATTGCTTGTATCTTGCCAGACTCCATGTTCAGTCCCTGAGGAGAGATGACATACCCTAAGAATTGTATCTGTGAGCAATGGAATTCGCATTTCTCCAGTTTAATGTACAGGTGATTTTCCCTCAGCCGGGTAAGTACGGTCTTGACGTGCTCCTGGTGTTCCTGTAAGGAATCAGAAAAGATTAGGATATCGTCCAGATAAATCACCATGAATTGGTCCATGATATCCCTAAAAATATCGTTAACTAGATGTTGGAAAGCCGCGGGAGCGTTACAAAGTCCAAAAGGCATCACTAGGTACTCAAAATGTCCATACCGACATCGGAACGCGGTCTTCCACTCGTCTCCGGGACGTATGCGAAGTAGATTATATGCCCCACGGAGATCCAATTTGGTGAATATTTTTGCCTGTTGGACCCTCTCCAATAGCTCAGGAATCAACGGTAACGGATACCGGTTCCGGATGGTTATTTTATTCAGTTCCCGGTAGTCAATACAGGGTCTCAGAGTCCCCTCTTTCTTTTTCACGAAAAAGATGGGTGCCCCTGCTGGTGAGGTAGATGGGCGAATAAATCCCTTGGCTAGGCTCTCATCAATGTATTCTTTTAGTGCTTCTAGCTCAGGTGCCGCCAACGGGTAGACATGGCCAAACGGAATCTCCGCCCCTGGAAGTAAGTCTATGGGGCAATCATACGGTCTATGCGGGGGAAGCCGATCGGCTTTTCTTTTGTCGCATATGTCAGCAAAGTCATCATAAACCGGGGGTAGAACAGGTACCTGTACAGTGCCCTCCGCATTCGGTGTTACTGGAACCGGAACAGTTGGACTAATGGTCGGACCACTCTGCGGTGGGAAGGTTATTTCCTTAGTTTCCCAATCGATGACCGGATTCATAGACCGTAGCCACGGAATACCTAAAATAATCGGAAAATGAGGAGAAGAAATTATCATGAAAACAAGGGTCTCCTGCTGACCTGGCTTCATCACGCATTCTAGCGGTACTGTTTCCCGATCCACTGGTCCAGAGCTTAACGGAGATCCGTCTACCGTCTCCATGGTAACCGGTGAGGATCTTTGCTGAGTCCGGATACCGTGTTTCCTGGCAAAAGAGGAGTCCATGAAATTTCCCCCTGCCCCAGAATCTATCATTGCAGAGGTAGGTATTAGATGCCCCTCCCACCGGATCTGAATGGGGAGCGAGCAATGGGTATATTTCCCTTCTGAGTCCTTCGGTGAGGTTGACATTACAGTCAAGGGAAATACCGCATCCAAGTGCCCACTTGCCTCAGAGATATCGGACTCTGCGTCCGTGTTGTCACACTCTGCCATGGCTGCCAATACCTTATTTGGGCGATTCGGACGTTTCGGGCAGTCGATCAAGAAATGATCCGATTGACCGCAATAGAAACACAAACGCTCACGGAGCCGGTGTTCGCGACGTTCGTTGGTCTCTCGCTTTTGCAGAGAGTCCACTTGCATAGGAACGTCCTCGGCCTCCCGTGGTGTCCTGAGAGCGGGTTCTCTAGAAGGAAACGCAAAGTTGTTTACACGGTTTACAGCTGCCCATTTTTCCTGTCTACGCTCCGTCAAGCGGGTATCAATACGCACACAGTGCTGGAGAAACAGTTCAAAATCCCCTGGAGATTCGGAACGAGCTAACTCGTCCTTGATGGTACCGGACAAACCTTTTCTGAATACAGACAATAATGCATTGTTTCCCCAGTCGGTGTCTACCACTAACCTCTTGAACTCAGTGGCGTATTCAACGACAGAACGCTTTCCCTGACGTAAGGAAAGGAGAGCCGATTCAGCGGTAGCACGGCGATTCGGATCATCAAACATTTGCGCCATTGCGTTCAGAAAGTCATCCAGGTGATTTAAACGGATGTCCCGATTCTCTATCATAGGATTAGCCCAAGCCAGTGCTCGTGAGGTTAATAACATGATTATACATAACACTTTGGACCGGTCAGAACGGTAATAATCAGCATGTACATCAAAAAACAGTATACATTGGTTCACAAATCCACGAAACTGACTACGATCACCATTGAAACGGAATGGGGGTAACCTAGGCATACCGGCAGCTGATACGGACGTAGTGGGGACGGCTTCCTGAGCCTCCACTCTGACTTGCAAATCCTGAATAGCCGGACCCAGTACCTGGTGATCATGGCCCAGCTGTGCCTCCACATCTCTGAGTTTAGTTTGCACCGCCTCCATCTCCTGCTGCAAGGAGTTGATCATGGAAAAGAGCTGATCTACTCGTGTCTCAGTCATTGCCCCAGCGAAATCCTCTAGTGGCCTGAGTATAATGTAATACTACTGTATGTTCTGAGGATTTCGATTGCGTTAGGGCAATGACAACAGAGACGAGTTCTTGGTACAAGATGTTATATAATATGTCACCACGGTAGATACACAACGGGAATAAACACAGTAAAACAACACACAAAACGGAGCGAAGGGGATTCCCGGGGCCACGCACCGGACTCCCCCAGGGAGACCACCAGAGCGAACCCCTGTACAGGGACTGTCCGGCAATCAACCCCGGAAGGCCTAAATGTGCGGCAGCCGGTACACAAGGGGCAAGTGGTATAGTCCAGGAGTGTCCGTACGGGATGATTGTCCAGAGTGGTTACGAACCGGGCAGAGTGCTGATCAAAGACGGCAGACGGAGTCCGGGCACAGCTGGAAGAAAACCGGGTATGGTCCAGAGTCGGTCGGTAGAGTTTCAGGAGAATCCAAGGCAATCAGGAAGTAGAAACAGCAAAGCAGGAGCACACAGCAAGCAGTATACTCAGGCACTGGACTGGGCTGAGAGGCGGCCTTTTAAGCAGCTGGACAGGAAGTAGGGCAACAGAACCTTAAACTCCATGTTAACTGAGGGCAAGCTCATTCAAAAGAGAACTGGAAAACCTGGAAACCTGACACATGTTTTACCCGCTAGTTTATAGATTGTCAGATCTGAACTTTTTAATTCCCATGCTGGTGGGGCATATTTATCACATGACTACACCTGTCCATTGAGTGCTGTCCAGGAAGGAAGGTAGAGATTACTGTATTATTGTGAGGGGAAGGGCTTGTCATGGTGTTTTGTCCTGATGGGACACTTCCCCTTCCCCCACGCCTTTGTTTCCCTAATATTAATGACCTTGTTGATGGGATTGATAGTAAAGTGTCAATCTTTGCTGATGCCACCAAACTATGTAGGATATTAAAAACTGACCTTGATAGTACAATATTACAAAAAGATCTGGATAAGATGTCAGAATGGGCAGATACTTGGCAAATGAGATTTAATGTTGATAAATGTAAAGTAATGCACCTAGGACGGAGTAATCCTATAACTGCGTATACATTAAATGGAAGTAAACTCGGGACTACAGAACAGGAGAAGGACTTGGGTATTCTCATTACAAATAAGCTGAGCAGCAGCACTCAATGTCAGGCAGCAGCTGCTAAAGCAAACAAGATTCTAGGGTGTATAAAAAGAGAGATTAGATCCCGTGATCCCAACGTATTGTTACCCCTCTATAATTCACTTGTAAGGCCACATCTGGAATATGGGATCCAGTTTTGCAGTTTTGGGCTCCACATTTTTAAAAGGATATTAAGAAGTTTGAGTCAGTTCAAAGGTAGCAACTAGATTATTACAAGGAATGGAGGCCGCCCATATGATGAGAGGTTGGAAAAGTTGGATTTGTTTAGCTTAGAGAAAAGACGTCTCAGAGGAGATCTCATTTATATGTATAAATACATGTGTGGTCAATATAAAGGACTGGCACATGACTTATTTCTTCCAAAGACAATACTAAGGACCAGGGGACACTCACTGCGAGTGGAAGAAAAGCGATTCCGACAGCTAAATAGGAAAGGGTTCTTTACAGTTAGAGCAGTCAGACTGTGGAATACACTACCACAAGAGGTAGTAATGGCAGATACTATAACAGCTTTTAAAAAAGGGCTGGATGATTTCCTCAGTACACAACATTGACTTAATGACAAAATGTATAATTGGTGGAGGAAGCTTGAATTACATGGACTTAGGTCTTTTATCAACCTATGTAACTATACGTATATTTCCCCCAATCTCTCCCCCAATGCATTCATGCATAGAGACTAAAGCAGAGAGACTAAAACTTGATCCAGCTCTTTCTCCTCCTCTCACAGCATGAAACTCACAGACACTTGAGAGATCAGATCTCATGCTTTGCCCTGACGAGGGACAACCATCCCAAAACACCATGTCTGCAAATTGAGGTTCTGATCTGGCATTAATCCTAAGTCTTACAACAAGACTCTTTGGAGGGTCACTTTAACTTCTAGGATTGCTACCTCCAATAAGTGGCACTAGAGTTCATTTTCTTCCTCCCTGAAGAGACAATTTGAATATTTCCCAGAGGAGCATTGTGGCTTAAAAGTCTCCTCACTGGCAGGCTGGAATGGTTTGTCAGTCTCCATAAGGAGAATAGCTTCCTTTTTAGACTTAGACCTGGTACTAATACAACAAGCTGGAAGACAGCCACGAGCCACTAGTGATGAGCGAGTACTAAAAAGCTCGGGTGCTCGACGCTCGGGCCGAGCATCCCAAGATACTCGTGTACTCGGCCCGAGCACCGAGCCCAATGTTATCCTATGGGAGACCCGAGTATTTTTGTGAAATGACCCCCGGCAGCATGTAGAAACCCTAAAAATGTCACAAAAGTCTCAGAAGAGTGCTCAAATGACATGGCAACAGCATGGGGAAGACCCCTTGAAGCATTTATCACTCAAAAGTCACAGCTGTGAACAATTTTGTCCGAGTTTTACGCCATTTTTACGGACTCACCAGAAAACCTTCCAAAATGACACCAAAATGAATTTTCATGGCGGAAATGTTAAGGGCACATACCCAATAGTGAGATAGAGCTGGTGTATGTTACTTTTTGAGATTAATACATGAAAGATTTTACGTGAAAACCTTGTGTGGCACTCCGATGTCCAAAACGCACGTTTTGTGCTTTTTACTAGCAATGTCGGTCATTTTTTTTTTCATTCTATCTCCCGTCGGTCGGTCTCGCTCTGTCGGTCTCTCTCTGTCTTGTCTGTCCCCCTCTCACAGTCTGTCGGTCAGTCTCCCCCCTCTCTCTTACTTACCGTTCCCCGATCACCGGTGCGGCGCTGCACTGCTGTTCACTAAACTCCGGCGGCTTTTCCTCTTTTGAAAAAGCCGGCCGCTCATTAATCAATCTCGTATTCTCTGCTTTCCTGCTTTTCGGCGCCTATGATTGGTTGCAGTGAGACACGCCCCCACACTGAGTGACAGCTGTCTCACTGCACCCAAACACAGCAGCTGGTGTGTGTGTATACTGTGCAGTGAAATAAATAATTAAATAATTAAAAAAAACGGCGTGTGGTCCCCCCAATTTTAATACCAGCCAGATAAAGCCATACGGCTGAAGGCTGGTATTCTCAGGATGGGGAGCTCCACGTTATGGGGAGCCCCCCACCCTAACAATATCAGTCAGCAGCCGCCCAGAATTGCCGCATACATTATATGCGACAGTTCTGGGGCTGTACCCGGCTCTTCCCGATTTACCCTAGTGCGTTGGCAAATCGGGGTAATAAGGAGTTAATGGCAGCCCATAGCTGCCACTAAATCCTAGATTAATCATGTCAGGCGTCTCCCTGAGATACCTTCCATGATTAATCTGTAAATTACAGTTAAAAAACACACACACCCGAAAAACACTAACAAAGTCCCTCATTACCAATTTATTAACCCCGACAAACCCTCCATGTCCGGCGTAATCCACGGACCTCCAGCGTCGCGTCCAGCTCTGCTGCATGCAGGTGACAGGAGCAGCAGAATACACCGCCGCTCCGGTCACCTCCACGCAGGTTAACGACATCGCAGCATGTGACACGTACAAGCGACCTTAGTCGATCGCAAAAGTGGTCAAAAACGTTCGCCACGGAAAGGTCGTCCTTAGTGTTGAGCGGACCTGGATCCGCAAAATCCGGATCCGCACGGTTTGAGAGCCTAATCAGAGTCTGACCAGTACCCGGGATTCGGGCTGCACGATCTCTCTCTCTCTCGTTCCCCATTGATTTCTTTGGCCGCGGATATCGGATTCGGACTTCGGCGGCAACCCGATCCGGATCCTCCGGATCCGCCGGACCCGGATTATGACCAATCCACTCAACTCTACTCGTCCTGAATCAAAAAATCGTTAATTGCTTCTTAGCGATGTTGTTCATCGTTCCTGCGGTAGCACACATCGCTATGTGTGACACCGCAGGAGCGACGAACATCTCCTTACCTGCCTCCATCGGCAATGAGGAAGGAAGGAGGTGGGCGGGATGTTACGTCCTGCTCATCTCCGCCCCTCCGCTTCTATTGGACGGCTGCTGTGTGACGTTGCTGTGATGCCACACAAAACGCCCCCTTAGAAAGGAGGCGGTTCGCCGGCCAGAGCGACGTCGCAGGGCAGGTAAGTACGTGTGACGGGTGTAAGCAAGGTTGTGTGGCACGGGCAGTGATTTGCCCGTGTCGCACAACCGACGGGGGCGGGTACGATCGCTAGCGATATCTATACTGATATCGCAGCGTGTAAAGTACCCTTTAGAAAACTGCTGCTCCCTCATAATATATTACTTTTTTTCATGCATTCGCATGTACTTCTCAGTTATGCAGATAAAAGAGTTCTGTCATATCACATACTATAGGAATGCCTAAAGTTTCAAAAGGATAAAAGATAAGGGACAAACACAAAAGCAAAAGACTTCAGAGACGCAAAGTCAGCACCAGGGAGCCGGATGTACCCGATCGTCAGATGTATGTCTCTTCCCTGGAGCTCCGGTCTCCTTCCTTCAGTCATCCCTCATGTGGCTGCCCAAACCCCCAGTTTATCCAGGTCTTTCTGTGGAGAAATTACAGCGCGCTCTGATTTTATAACCTTGCATAATTTAATGGCATCAGCGGAATGAAGTCTTTGCTTCCAATGACGGCATCAAGGTCAGTGCCGAGCAGCCACAGTGCAGCGTGCCTAGAGCAGCGCAGCACTTACTGCCTGGATATACAGTGTGTGTGTGTGTGTGTGCGTGTGTGTGTATATATATATATATATATATATATATATATATATATATATATATATATGTATATATATATATATATATATATATACACATATATTTATTTTTTTAATATCTCTGCTGTGTGTGGTGTGTGTATATATATATATATATATATATATATTTATTTTTTTAATACCTCTGCGGTGTGTGTGTGTGTATACACACCGTTTTTGGTCAATTAGGAACCAAAATAATTTATATTTGCCAAATGCCAGAATAATGAGAGAGAGAGAATGTTTTAAGGCATTTTTATTACTTTCTGCAAAGTCGAAAGTTTACATACATTTCATTAGTATTTGGTACCATTGCCCCTAAACTGTATGGCTTAGGTAAAACGTTTTGGATCTCATTCCAGAAGCTTCTCACAATAGTTGGTAGGAATTTGGGCCCATTCCTCCTGACAGAACTGGTGTAACTGAGCCATGTCTGTAGGCCTCCTTGCTCGCACTGGCCTTTTTAGCTTTGCCCATAAACTTTCAATAGAATAGAGATCAGGGATTTGTGATGGCCACTCCAAAACATTGACTTTGTTATCCTTAAGCCAATTTGTAACCTGATTGGTAGTATGCTTCCAATCATTGTCCATTTGGAAGACCCATTTCCACCCAAGCTTTAAGTACCTGGCTGATGTCTTGAGATGTTGCTTCAGTATTGCCACATAATCTTCTTTCTTCATGATGCCATCTATTTTGTGATGTGCACCAGTCCCTCCTGCAGCAAAACAATCCCACAACATGATGCTGCCACCCCCGTGTTTCACAGTAGACGGCTTAGGCTTCAAAGCTTCTCTCTTTGTCCTCCAAACGTAATGATGGTCATTATGGCCAAACAGTTCCATTTTAGTTTCGTCAGACCACAGGACAGGTCTCCAAAAATTAAGGTCAAATGTTAATCTGGCTTTTATATGTTTCTTTTAGAGTAATGGCTTCTTCCTGGTAGAGTGGTAATTCAGCCCATGTTGATACAGTACTTGTTTCACTGTGGATAATGACACAATCTTACCAGCTTCCACCAGCATCTTCACAAGGTCTTTTGTTTTGTTCTTGGGTTGATATGCACATGACTGACCAAAGCATGTTCTCCTTTGGTACACAGAACCCATCTCCTTCCTGAGCAGTATGATGGCTGGACATTCCCATCTTGTTTGTACTTGAGTATAATTGTTTGTACAAAGGAACAAGACGTCTTCAGGTATCAGGAAATTCTGCCCAAGGATGAACCAGACTTGTTCAAGTCCACAATTCTCTTCCTGAGATCTTGGCCGATTTCTTTTACCTTTCCCATGATGCTACACAAAGAAGCAGTGTGTTTCAGGTGTGCATTAAAATACATCCACAGGTGTGTCTGTAATTAACTAAGATGTTGCCAATAAACCTATCAGAGGCTTCCAAAGACATGACATCATCATATGCGCTGTCCCATATTGTTTAAAGACATCTAAACGTTTAACTTTGCAGAAAGTGATTAAAAAAAGCCTTAAAACTTTTTTTCTTTCTCGTTATTCTGGCATTTGGCAAATATAAATAATTTTGGTTCCTAATTAACCTAAAATGGGAAAGGTTTATTCTGATTTCATGTCAGTCAGATAGTGAGAAAAACCTGCAGAGGTAGCTTTCTTAGAGGGGTACGGACTGCTGACATATTTGGCAGATCCTCCTCCAATCGGTGTTAAGACCCCTTCTACACATGCAAGTAAAACACAAATGTGTGACACTGTCTGTTTTTTTCCCCCATATATATATATATATATATGTCTAAAGTACATAGTGATCATCATATTTTGTCATCTGTGTTTTTCATGGGTGGTTAAAGAAGTCAACATACTATATTTCAGAACTTTTATACTTTGCAATGTTAAACATATACAACACATGGATGGCGGTTTGATGTACAGGGGTGTAATAACAGGCTAAGGAGCCGACTAGCCATGGGAAATCACGCCTTTGTGACTAGTCCCTGCACTCATTAGCATATCATAAAGGATCTTTAGAAATACATTTTCTAAAGATCTCTTTATCTATACTAGTGTATACAGGGACAGTTAGGGGTACCTTGCACGCTGCGACATCGCTAGCCGATGCTAGCAATGCCAAGCGCGATTGTCCCCGCCCCCATAGCACATGCGATATCTTGTGATAGCTGCCGTAGCGAACATTATCGCTACGGCAGCTTCACACGCACTTACCTGCCCTGCGACGTCGCTCTGGCCGGCGACCCACCTCCTTCCTAAAGGGGCGGGTCGTGCGGCGTCACAGCAACGTCACACGGCAGGCGGCCAATAGAAGCAGAGGGGCGGAGATGAGCGGGACGTAAACATCCCGCCCACCTCCTTCCTTCCGCATAGCCGGTGGAGGCAGGTAAGGAGATGTTGCTCGCTCCTGCGGCTTCATACACAGCGATGTGTGCTGCCGCAGGAACGAGGAACAACATCGTATCTCCTATTGGTGCGACATTATGAAAATGTCCGACGCTACACAGATCGCTGATTTACGACGCTTTTGCAATCGTTTATCGGGGCATCTAGGCTTTACACGTTACAACGTCGTTACCGGATGTGCGTCACTTTCGATTTGACCCCGACGATATCGCAGTAGCGATGTCGCAATGTGCAAAGTGCCCCTTAGGCAGGGAATAGCAATATGAACCCAGAATTGCTGGTGGTTCTAGGTGCATATTGCACCTGACAGGTTCCCTTTACAGTAAACATACAATTTTCTTCTTTATTATTTAAAATTAATTGCATTACAAACAGATCATTATCGCATAAATAGCGTATCTATCAACACTTTTCAAGGGCACATGGCACTCTTTAGAAACACCATACCAGGTTTTGAGATGGGAACATCATGGTGTGGGGCTGTTTTTAGCATAGGGTACTAGCAAACATCATATGAAGGAAAAATGAATGCAAAAATGTACCAAGACCTTCTTGATAAAAATCTGCTGCCATCTACCAGGATGCTGAAGATAAAATGAGGATGGACATTTCAGTAAGGCAATGATCCCAAACACACAGCCAAGGAAACTCTCAATTGGTTTCAGAAATTGATAATAAAGTTGCAAGAATGGCGAAACCGATCACCGGAGCTGAATCCAATAGAAAATCTATGGAAGGAACTAAAGCTCAGCATTCATGGAGGGAACCCACGGGACCTTCAGGATTTGGAGAGTGTTTGCGCGAAAGAATGGTCCAAAATCACACCTGAACAATGCATGCTACTAGTTTCTCCATACAGGAGGCATCTTGAAGCTGTCATAACCAACAAATCCTTTTGTACAAAGTATTAAATAAATTTCAGTAAGCGTGATCAATACATTTTCCCTGTCATTTCTCATTATTACATATCATTAAATTTATGGACAACTCTGGTTTGATTTCTTTGCCTGTGAGGATTAGGTGGGTTGTTACAAACATCTGGTGAAAAAATCATGTAGATAGCACATTTAAAAATATAATAACTTAGAAAATTGATGATGTGTTCAATACTTATTACACCTGCTGTGTATACAGCTCTGGCAAAAATTAAGAGACCACTGCAAAATTGTCAGTTTTCCTGATTTTTCTCTCTATCTTTTTGAGTAAAATGTAAATTGTTCTTTTATTCTATAAACCACTGACAACGTCTCCGAATTTCCAAGCAATACATTTTGTATTTATTTTCTGAAAATAAGAAATGGCCAAAATAAGAGAACAATGCATTGCTTTCAGACCTCAAATAATGCAAAGAAAACAAGTTCATAATCATTTAGAAACAAGAAAAGTAATAATGAATCAATGAAATCAATATTTTGTGGCATAACCATGATTTTTAATCCCAGCTTTCATGCGTCTT
Organism: Anomaloglossus baeobatrachus; assembly: GCF_048569485.1. Lineage (NCBI taxonomy): Eukaryota > Metazoa > Chordata > Amphibia > Anura > Aromobatidae > Anomaloglossus > Anomaloglossus baeobatrachus. The sequence goes on along the minus strand of NC_134354.1, from coordinate 751,447,030 downwards.
GGCTGCTTTCCACCAGTCTGTCACTGCTTTTGGGTGACCTCATGCCACTCCTGGCGCATGTAAGCAGTTCTTCTTTGTTTTTTGGATTGTGACTATCCATCTTCCTCTTGATTACATTCCAGAGGTTTTCAATAGGGTTCAGGTCTGGAGATTGGGTTGGCCATGACAGGGTTTTGATGTGGTGGTCCTTCATCCATACATTGATTAACCTAGCTGTGTGGCATGGTGCATTGTCCTGCTGGAGAAACCAGACCTCAGAGTTGGGGAACATTGTCTGAGCAGAAAGAAGCAACTGTTTATCCAGGATAACCTTGTATGTGGCTTGATTCATACGTCCTTCACAAAGTTTAATCTGCCCAATTTTTAAAGTAAGGTAATCTTCTCTGATGAGTCTAATTTTTAGCTTTGCCCAACACTTGGTCATCTAATGGTTAGATGGAGACCTGGAGAGGCGTACAAGCCAGTGTCTTGCACCCACTGTGAAATTTAGTGGCGGATAGGTGATGATCTGGGGATGCTTCAGCAAGGCTGGAATTGGGCAGATTAAACTTTGCGAAGGACGTATGAATCAAGTCGCATACAAGGTTATCCTGGAAAAACTGTTGCTTCCTTCTGCTCAGGCAATTTTCCCCAACTCCGAGGACTGTTTTTTCCAGCAGGACAATGCACCATGCCACACAGCTAGGTCAATCAATGTGTGGATGAAGGATCACCACATCAAAACCCTATGATGGCCACCCCAATCTCCAGACCTGAACCCCATTGAAAACCTCTGGAATGTAATCAAGAGGAAAGTGGATAGTCACAAGCCATCAAACAAAGAAGAAGTACTTATATTTTTGCACCAGGAATGGTATAAAGTCACCAAAAGCAGTGTGACAGACTGGTGGAAAGCAGCCAAGACGCATGAAACTGTGATTAAAAATCATGATTATTCCACAAAACATTAATTTCTGAATTTTCCTGAGGTAAAACATTATTAGCTTTGTTGTTTCTAAATGATTATGAACTTGTTTTCTTTGCTTTATTTGAGGTATGAAAGCAATGCATTGTTTTGTTATTTTGACCATTTCTCATTTTCATAAAATAAATACAAAATGTATTACTTGGAAATTCGGAGACGTTGTCAGTAGTTTATAGAATTAAAGAACAATCTACATTTTACTCAACAATATAAAGAGAAAAATCAGAAAAACAGACAATTTTGCAGTGGCCTCCTAATTTTTGCCAGAGCTGTATAGTTACAATCCAGTTTGCACCTGTTCACACTGTTCACATTTAGTTCTTTCTGTTAGGAGGATCATTGTTGCATTACTCCTTGTGGAATTGTATAAGTTGACAAATATGACCATTTCTCTTATCAGTTTTGCTATGTCTCTGTCTGACACCAGTGCTAATTGGAAGGTTTCACTGTTTCACGCGCTTTTGCAAAAGGAAATTCCAATATCAGATTTTCAATGTATTCCTATATTTCCAGGAGGAGTAATAGAGGAGCAACAAAATTCAGACTTCAAAGAAAACTTTCACTTGGCTCACTAATTTTTACAACTGTGGTTCTGGAATTGAGCTCATGAACTAGAAAGCTCCGGATGAGCAATAATCTCAGGCTAGACGTAGGGCTATAAAAATAATAAAAACAAGCGGAATAACCTCAGCTTTGCCCTCAGATGTGATGTGACTCAGTAATTTAGGCAGCAGAAATTGATACTATAATGTAGATAGCAGATCGCCAAAAAATGGCCAAATATCTAATGACTAAACCTTCTTGCGTGAGTCTTAAAGAAAAAGCTCATTAGGATTTTCGGATGAGTCATCGGTGAGGTCCGATCACCCATCGTAGTCATCACATTCATCAGCGGCTTGTGATATTTTTTAGGTCCATAGGAGACTTAAAGCAATATATATATATACAGTCATATGAAAAAGTTTGGGCACCCCTATTAATGTTAACCTTTTTTCTTTATAACAATTTGGGTTTTTGCAACAGCTACTTCAGTTTCATATATCTAATAACTGATGGACTGAGTAATATTTCTGGATTGAAATGAGGTTTATTGTACTAACAGAAAATGTGCAATCCGCATTTAAACAAAATTTGACCGGTGCAAAAGTATGGGCACCCTTATCAATTTCTTGATTTGAACACTCCTAACTACTTTTTACTGACTTACTAAAGCACTAAATTGGTTTTGTAACCTCATTGAGCGTTGAACTTCATAGGCAGGTGTATCCAATCATGAGAAAAGGTATTTAAGCTGGCCACTTGCAAGTTGTTCTCCTATTTGAATCTCCTATGAAGAGTGGCATCATGGGCTCCTCAAAACAACTCTCAAATGATCTGAAAACAAAGATTATTCAACATAGTTGTTCAGGGGAAGGATACAAAAAGTTGTCTCAGAGATTTAAACTGTCAGTTTCCACTGTGAGGAACATAGTAAGGAAATGGAAGAACACAGGTACAGTTCTTGTTAAGCCCAGAAGTGGCAGGCCAAGAAAAATATCAGAAAGGCAGAGAAGAAGAATGGTGAGAACAGTCAAGGACAATCCACAGACCACCTCCAAAGACCTGCAGCATCATCTTGCTGCAGATGGTGTCAATGTGCATCGGTCAACAATACAGCGCACTTTGCACAAGGAGAAGCTGTATGGGAGAGTGATGCGAAAGAAGCCGTTTCTGCAAGCACGCCACAAACTGAGTCGCCTGAGGTATGCAAAAGCACATTTGCACAAGCCAGTTACATTTTGGAAGAAGGTCCTGTGGACTGATGGAACAAAGATTGAGTTGTTTGGTCATACAAAAAGGCGTTATGCATGGAGGCAAAAAAACACGGTATTTCAAGAAAAGCACTTGCTACCTACAGTACAATTTGGTGGAGGTTTCATCATGCTTTGGGGCTGTGTGGCCAATGTCGGCACCGGGAATCTTGTTAAAGTTGAGGGTCGCATGGATTCAACTCAGTATCAGCAGATTCTTGACAATAATGTGCAAGAATCAGTGACAAAGTTGAAGTTACGCAGGGGATGGATATTTCAGCAAGACAATGATCCAAAACACCGCTCCAAATCTACTCAGGCATTCATGCAGAGGAACAATTACAATGTTCTGGAATGGCCATCCCAGTCCCCAGACCTGAATATCATTGAACATCTGTGGGATGATTTGAAGCGTGCTGTCCATGCTCGGCGACCATCAAACTTAACTGAACTGGAATTGTTTTGTAAACAGGAATGGTCAAATATACCTTCATCCAGGATCCAGGAACTCATTAATAGCTACAGGAAGTGACTAGAGGCTGTGATTTTTGCAAAAGAAGGATCTACAAAATATTAATGTCACTTTTATGTTGAGGTGCCCATACTTTTCCACCGGTCAAATTTTGTTTAAATGCGGATTGCACATTTTCTGTTAGTACAATAAACCTCATTTCAATCCAGAAATATTACTCATTCCATCAGTTATTAGATATATGAAACTGAAATAGCTGCTGCAAAAACCCAAATTGTTATAAAGAAAAAAGGTTAACATTAATAGGGGTGCCCAAACTTTTCCATATGACTGTATGTATATAGATAGATAATACTGGTACTTTGAGGTTGTGTTTAGTGTTCTAGGGATCTTTAATTCATTCCATGGTTAGCCTCCTTCCCCCTCTGGCCGCTTTAGTTATAGCTCACAGAACGTTAACTAGTTATTCTCCTTCCTCCTCAGCCAGATTTAAGCAAGTTTTCTTTTTAGTCTCTGTTCCGGTCTTGGAGGTGTAAATCTACCGTAGCCTTTTGTAAGATCATTGGTTAGTCTCCTTATGCCTCTGGCAGCTATCTAGTTCTCAGTAAGTTGCAGCTAGTTAAGAAATTGTCATGGGTGTGTCACACTTGACACAGTCCTGTAGTTTCTGGCTGTAGAAGGTCGTAGCATTTGGCTACACAAGCTGCTCTCTGATTTTTGCTTTTTTCCTGCTTGGGGTTTATCCCTTTCTCTTTAGGACCCTGCAGATTTCCTCACCTTTTCAGTTGGTAATAGTCAGCACTTCCCTTGGTGTCTTTACATACCCTTATTTCCCCTTACTCAGTGCTGGTGAAAGGTAATACCCTTAACAAGTCTTCAGTGAAAGCAATCGGCTTGTATTCATCTGAAGATTGTTTGTGGTGGTTGCAGTCGTTCGCCCTGAGTTATCTGGAGATACTTGTTTACTTTCCCCCTGTTTGTTTTCCCTGTGTCTTCTTTCGAGCTTAGTGTGGTTGACTAAGCACTCATCCTATCTGATCCTTACCTAGGGCCTATTTCAGGGTCAGGTATCCGGCTCGGTGCATAGGTGCGAAAGCCTATCTAGGGCAGTGAGGGAAGCCAGTGGTCAGCGGTAGGTTTGGTCAGGGGTCACCCTCTTCCCTTTACCTAGACACAAATTTTCCTTTCCCTTTTGCTGGTTGCTTGGTACTGCCCCATATCTACCGTGACATAATTTTTTGTTTGAGTATGAAGCAGTGTAAACAAAATATAAAGTACATTATTATTGAACAGTTATTTCACTTTTCAGATAAATACAGATCTAACAAAGGTTAACTTGACTCGCATAACACAACACTAGGATATAAAGGCTCAAAATGGGTAATCTGACACCCAACTTTACTTTGGTCAAAGACTTGTGTAATGTTAAATATACTTAATCCTCTTAAAAGAGGGGACTTTCTCAAGACAAGTTATCCTGATGATCCTCTGGGAGTGATGATGACCCTTGCTACATGTGTATGCTGTAATGTACGGTGCACAGAGTCCAATCAATCACTGGCGAGCAGGATAGAAGCAGCTAAGAATAGAGGATCACTACGCTTAGAAAAGGAATGAGGATTTGTGCTGAGAGTGACTGAGCATTGCGCTGAGAGTGACCGAGCATTGCGCTGAGAGTGACTGAGCATTGCGCTGAGAGTGACTGAGCATTGCGCTGAGAGTGACTGAGCATTGCGCTGAGAGTGATTGAGCATTGCGCTGAGAGGGACGGAGCATTGCGCTGAGAGGGACGGAGCATTGCGCTGAGAGGGACGGAGCATTGCGCTGAGAGGGACGGAGCATTGCGCTGAGAGTGACTGAGCATTGCGCTGAGAGTGACTGAGCATTGCGCTGAGAGTGACTGAGCATTGCGCTGAGAGTGACGGAGCATTGCGCTGAGAGTGATTGAGCATTGCGCTGAGAGTGACTGAGCATTGCGCTGAGAGTGACAGCATTGCGCTGAGAGTGACTGAGCATTGCGCTGAGAGTGACTGAGCATTGCGCTGAGAGTGACTGAGCATTGCGCTGAGAGTGACTGAGCATTGCGCTGAGAGTGACTGAGCATTGCGCTGAGAGTGACTGAGCATTGCGCTGAGAGTGACTGAGCATTGCGCTGAGAGTGACTGAGCATTGCGCTGAGAGTGACTGAGCATTGCGCTGAGAGTGACTGAGCATTGCGCTGAGAGTGACTGAGCATTGCGCTGAGAGGGACGGAGCATTGCGCTGAGAGGGACGGAGCATTGCGCTGAGAGGGACGGAGCATTGCGCTGAGAGGGACGGAGCATTGCGCTGAGAGTGACGGAGCATTGCGCTGAGAGTGACGGAGCATTGTGCTGAGAGTGACGGAGCATTGCGCTGAGAGTGACTGAGCATTGTGCTGAGAGTGACGGAGCATTGCACTGAGAGTGACTGAGCATTGCGCTGAGAGTGACCGAGCATTGCGCTGAGAGTGACCGAGCATTGCGCTGAGAGGGACGGAGCATTGCGCTGAGAGTGACCGAGCATTGCGCTGAGAGTGACCGAGCATTGCGCTGAGACGGACGGAGCATTGCGCTGAGAGGGACGGAGCATTGCGCTGAGAGTGACGGAGCATTGCGCTGAGAGGGACGGAGCATTGCGCTGAGAGGGACGGAGCATTGCGCTGAGAGTGACGGAGCATTGCGCTGAGAGGGACGGAGCATTGCGCTGAGAGGGACGGAGCATTGCGCTGAGAGGGACGGAGCATTGCGCTGAGAGGGACGGAGCATTGCGCTGAGAGGGACGGAGCATTGCGCTGAGAGGGACGGAGCATTGCGCTGAGAGGGACGGAGCATTGCGCTGAGAGGGACGGAGCATTGCGCTGAGAGGGACGGAGCATTGCGCTGAGAGTGACTGAGCATTGCGCTGAGAGTGGCTGAGCATTGCGCTGAGAGTGACTGAGCATTGCGCTGAGAGTGACTGAGCATTGCGCTGAGAGTGACTGAGCATTGCGCTGAGAGTGACTGAGCATTGCGCTGAGAGTGACTGAGCATTGCGCTGAGAGGGACGGAGCATTGCGCTGAGAGGGACGGAGCATTGCGCTGAGAGGGACGGAGCATTGCGCTGAGAGGGACGGAGCATTGCGGTGAGAGGGACGGAGCATTTTGTGGTGAGAATGACTGAGCATTGCGCTGAGAGTTACCGAGCATTGCGCTGAGAGTGACGGAGCATTGCGCTGAGAGGGACGGAGCACTGCGCTGAGAGAGACGGAGCATTGCGCTGAGAGGGACGGAGCATTGCGCTGAGAGGGACGGAGCATTGCGCTGAGAGGGACGGAGCATTGCGCTGAGAGGGACGGAGCATTGCGCTGAGAGGGACGGAGCATTTTGTGGTGAGAATGACTGAGCATTGCGCTGAGAGTTACCGAGCATTGCGCTGAGAGTGACCGAGCATTGCGCTGAGAGTGACCGAGCATTGCGCTGAGAGTGACCGAGCATTGCGCTGAGAGTGACCGAGCATTGCGCTGAGAGTGACCGAGCATTGCGCTGAGAGTGACCGAGCATTGCGCTGAGAGTGACCGAGCATTGCGCTGAGAGTGACCGAGCATTGCGCTGAGAGTGACCGAGCATTGCGCTGAGAGTGACCGAGCATTGCGCTGAGAGTTACCGAGCATTGCACTGAGAGGGACTGAGCATTTTGTGGTGAGAGTGACTGAACATTGTGTCCACCAGCCTTCTCTAGCAGGACGTGCACATTCTTATACACTTTGACCACCAGGTGGCACCATCCTATGTAGCTAAATGCCATAATACCTCCCTGGATCATTCTTTAATGCAAGAATATAAAGTTGCATGATCAGTGCAATAAATATATTATTTACTGGTGAAAAACCCCCTTGGATAGCGTTACTCTCTTTAGCACAGAGCTATTTTTCTGTTTTTCCTATGCACAGTTGTAAATAGTTAATATACTTTAGTTTATATAACTGAATTTTATTACCAGTGGGGTCATAGCCCTATAAAATGTAGATGTGTTATAATGGACTGTTAAAGGGGGTTTCTCCCTTCTTGGCCAAATTTCTAAAAATGCCTCACAGATATTAGCAGTCAATAAGGGGGTCATCCACTACTGGATCGTGAAATAGTGGAAATCCCCATTAATACCCTCATTGATCACCTCCGTCCTATTCTTACAGACCCCCTTTAAGGTGCTGGGTTTTGCAATGATCTCAAAATGAAGATGACCCCATTTGAATTTTCAGCAGAGAGTTGATGATCACCATACAGTCACATCTGCACAATTAATTCCCTCCTGAGGACGTTCCACGCGTTTCACATCTTTCAGTTCACACGTCTGCTGCCGCAGTTCTCGTTTCGTTCATCTGCGTCTGGCGATGTAATTAGTTCTTTGTCGAGAAATACTTTGTTATAATTGGTTTTGGAGGTGTCTTACCTTTTTACGTTTTAATTTCTTTCTTCTAATTGTCAACATTTATCAGTAAGAAAAGCCCGTTTTTGACACGACACTTGTGTATGTAGATGTGTAGTTATACGATGACAGGTAATGAATTGCTGGAAAATAATTGAGCGCATTCATGTAGCCAAATCCTAAACTGGGGGGACACTGCCCTCCGGTGGTGAAATGCTGGAAGTGCAGCAGCTGATTATTTTATAAAAAGTAGAATTAAGTCACATGTTTATATATATATATATATATATATATATATATATATATATAGATAGATAGATAGATAGATAAAAATTATCCAATTATCCTTGTGATTCCATTTAATAAAAAGAGTATAGATGATAAATAATATCTTTCTATAAATAATTGCCAACATGGTGGTGTGTCACACAATGCATTCACAGTGGACAGTCTGGCAGCCGTGCAAAATATGCAGGACTTTCCCAGGTTGAGGAAAGATAAACAGTTGCCGGTCACCCCTGGTACCAATGACTTTTGAATCCTGTGTTTTTCCTCATACAAGAGTTTTCCTACCCCTATTGGATAATTGCACCAACATCATTAGAACCCTCCAAATCTGGAATGGCCATTGTTCATTTTAAAGTGTTTCAACACAATGTCAGTTTTGGGTTACAAGATATTTATTTTAACCATTTCTTAGTAAGCCATAAAAAATAAAATTCTCACTTCCTGCAGCTCAACTCCTCCTCCTGTGCAATGACTGATCTCACCTGTAGATAACACAAGATCCACCATTCACAATAGATGATGTCACAGCTCACCTCCTCCTCCTTCTGTACAATGACTAACATTACCTCTAAATACAGTACATAACACAAGATCTACCATTAACAATAGATGATGTCACAACTCACCTCCTCCTCCTTCTGTACAATGACTAACATTACCTCTATATACAGTACATAACACAAGATCTACCATTCACAATAGATGATGTCACAGCTCACCTCCTCCTCCTTCTGTACAATGACTAACATTACTTCTATATACAGTACATAACACAAGATCTACCATACACAATAGATGATGTCACAGCTCACCTCCTCTTCCTTCTGTACAATGACTAACATTACCTCTATATACAGTACATAACACAAGATCTACCATTCACAATAGATGATGTCACAGCTCACCTCCTCCTCCTTCTGTACAATGACTAACATTACCTCTATATACAGTACATAACACAAGATCTACCATACACAATAGATGATGTCACAGCTCACCTCCTCTTCCTTCTGTACAATGACTAGCATTACCTCTATATACAGTACATAACACAAGATCTACCATTCACAATAGATGTCACAGCTCACCTCCTCCTTCTGTACAATGACTAACATTACCTCTATATACACTAGATAACACAAGATCTACCATGCACAATATATGTCACAGCTCACCTCCTCCTCCTTCTGTACAATGACTAAAATTACCTCTATATACAGTAGAGACGGCACGGTGGCTCAGTGGTTAGCACTGCAGTCTTGCAGCGCTGAGGTCCTGGGTTCAATTCCCATCAAGGACACCATCTGCATGGAGCCTGTATGTTCTCCCCGTGTTTGTGTGGGTTTTCTCCGGTCCGATTAGGGCTGAGAAAATAATCGCTCATGTGTGCTGACACACAGGCTAATATTGGTCCGAGTGGAATGCAGTGTTTTATCACACTCCACTCGCTCTGATTTTCATGCCGTGTGGCTTAGGCCTTATACTGTGTATTTTCACCGAGTCAAAATCAAAATGCACTACAGTTCCAGCAGAATGGATGGGATTTTTAGAAATCTCCTGCCCATTCTGCTTCTTTATTCCTAAGTGTAATGTGACTTGCGGTGCGTGTTTCAAATCTGCAGCATTTTAATTACTCTTGTGGATATGCTGAGTTTTATTTGCAGATTTTCCCCATATAGTTGCATTAGATGTGGAATATTCACATGTAAGAAATATACAGTTGAAACCAGTTTACATACACTATCTAAAAAGACACATCTGCATGTTTATTACTTTCTGCAAAGTCGAACGTTTCGATACATCTCAGTATTTGGTACCATTGCCCTTACACTGTATGACTTGGGGGGGAAACGTTTTTGATCTCCTTCCAGAAGCTTTTCACAATAGTTGGTGGAATTTGGGCCCTTTCCTCCTGACAGAACTGGTGTAACTGAGCCATGTTTGGAGGTCGTCTTGCTCACACCGGCCTTTTCAGCTTTGCCTATAAATTTTTAATAGGATTGAGATCAGGGCTTTCTGATGGCCACTCCAAATCATTGACTTTGTTATCCTTAAGCCACATTGTAACTAGTTTGAGAGTATGCTTCGCGTCATCGTACATTTGGAAGACCCATTTCCAACCAAGCTTTAAGTTCCTGGCTGTTGTCTTGAGATGTTGCTTCAGTATTGCCCCATAATCATCTTTCCTCATGATGCCATCTATTTAGTGAAGTGCACCAGCCCTCCTGCAGCCAAACAACCGCACCACATGATGCTGCCACCATCGTGTTTCACAGTTGGGATGGTGTTCTGAGGCTTCAAAGCTTCTCCCTTTTTCCTCCAAATGAAACGATGGTCATTATGGCCAAACAGTTCAATTTAGTTTCGTCAGACAACAGGATGTCTCCAAAAATTAAGATCTTTTTTCCTGTGTGCATTTGCAAACATTAATCTGGCTTTTTTATGTTTTTTTAAAGTATTGTTTTTTTCCTGGCAGAGTGGCCTTTCAGTGTATGTTAATACAGTGCTCATTTCACTGTGGCTAATGACACAATCTTACCAGCATCCGCCAGCATCTTCACAAGGTCTTTTGTTCTTGAGTTAATATGCACATGTCTGACAAAATCACGTTAATCTCTGGTACACAAAACCCGTCTCCTTCCTGAGCAGTATGATGGCTGGACATTACCATCTTGTTTGTACTTGCATATAATTTTTTGCACAGATGAATGAGGCATCTTCAGGTATCTAGAAATTGCATCCAAGGATAAACCCGACTTGTGAAAGTCCACAATTCTCTTCCTGAGATCTTGGCTGATTTCTTTTGACTTTTCCATGATGCTACACAAAGACGCAGTGTGTTTCAGGTGTGCATTAAAATACATCCACAGGTGTGTCTCTAATTAACTCAGATGTCGCCTGTAAACCTATCAGAACCTTCTAAAGACATGACATCATCATATGGGTTGTCCCATATTGTTTATAGGCATAGTACGCTTAGTGTATGTAAACTTTTGACTTTAGAGAACATAATAAAAATGTCTTTAAAACATTTCATTATTCTGGCATTTGGCAAATAGAAATAATTTTGGTTTGTAATTCACCTAAAACGGTATATATAACCTTTTAGTTTCAACTATACATATGATCCAGACATGACTGTACCCAATAAAGTTTTGAGAAAGCGAAATTATGAAAAACAAAGACAAAAACTGCAGATTCATAAAAGGTATAAAATCTGCAACACCAAAAACTCATCATGAGAACGTAGCCATGAGGGTTGGGACTAATCCGGGTGACCTTAGGCAGTGTCATTTACTGGCATCTATGACTTCTGTTTGTGATCATCTGCAAACTGTCAACCTTTCTATATATAACACCTGTATTCATAAAGCCTATAAATATAAGAACACTCCAGCAAGAAGGAGATTTTTAGGCCATGTGCCCACTGGACAACGTACCGCAGCAACTCCCCGGAATCCGCAGCTATCCATTGCTGCAGTATATCTGTGGAGTTGTTGCGGTAAGGGGTACTTTGCACACTACGATATTGCAGGTGCGATGTCGGTGGGGTCAAATCGAAAGTGACGCACATCCGGCGTCGCTGTTGATATCGTAGTGTGTAAATCCTTTATGATACGAATAATGAGCGCAAAAGCGTCATAAATTGTATCATCGGTGTAGGGTCCGACATTTCTATAATTTCGCTGCAGCGACGGTTCGATGTTGTTCCTCGTTCCTGCAGCAGCACACATCGCTGTGTATGAAGCCGCAGGAGCGAGGAACATCACCTTACCTGCGTCCTGCGGCTCACGCCGGCTATGCGGAAGGAAGGAGGTAGGCTGGATATTTACGTCCCGCTCCTCTGCTTCTATTGGCCGCCTGCCATGTGACGTCCCAGTGATGCCGCACGACCCGTCCCCTTAATAAGGAGGCGGGTCGCCGGCCAGAGCGACGTCGCAGGGCAAGGTGAGTGCATGTGAAGCTGCCGTAGCGATAATGTTCGCTACGGCAGCTATCACAAGATATCGCTGCTGCGACGGGGGCGGGGACTATAGCGCTCGGCATCGCAAGCATCGGCTTGCGATGTGGTAGTGTGCAAAGTACCCCAAAGGCTCTGTGCCCACGTGGCATATTTTTATGCAGTTACGCAGCGATCTGCACCGCAGCGTAACTGCATGCGTCCTGCGTCCCCAGCACAATCTATGAAGATTGTGCCTAATCCATGCCCATGTGGCGTATTAGAACGCAGCGCTCCGGCTGCTGCCAAATTGCTGCGTTCTAAGAAATGACATGTCACTTCTTTCGTGCGCTCTGCATGCAGCCCCCACTCTGTTTTTCAGAGGGGCTGCATCCAGAGCGCATGAAATTGGCAGTCACCGAAGCTTCAGAACGGAGCTTTTCAGCTGCGCTCTGAAGCGCACATGCAGTGACGTTCCGCTGCTGTGCAGAGTGCACACACGTGGGCACATAGCCTAAACCTGCGGAAACAGTGCCGATTTCGTGCAGAATTCCTGCGGAATTCCCGCCCTGTATCTCTATAGTGGAGGAGTGGGAATTCAGCAGATATTTTTACATGAATAATTGACATGCAGTTCCGTGCAGCTGCGGGACATCCGCAGTATATTCCACAGCCGCACATACCGCAGCATTGATCCCCAAATCCCATAGGATAACATGGGGAGTGTCTGTACTTGCTAGAACCTGCGTATTTATCTAGAAAATGCAGATAAATCCGCGGTTTTTCCGCGGCAATATGCGCAGGTACGTTGTCCTGTGGGCACAAAGCCTTAGAAATACATGCCTGTGTATTTTTTCTATTCTCATCATCCATGACCTTCAAGCTTTTTAGTTTTTGATGTTTTCTTCACCAATTATGTAAATTAGGTACTTGTAGTTTTTCATTGTGCTTTGTATTGCGTTTTTATTTTATTTTTGTCTATTTTTTCTATTTTTGTTTTTGATACTGCCTAGTTTTTGGCTTTGACAAAACTTCATGTGCATATTACAAGCAATTTTAGTGCATTTCCACTGTGGAAACGTGTCAAAAGCACGTGTGGGGTCGTATAATCTGCATTTTTTTAATTCAAATCTATGGGGAAAATCTGGACATAAAACTCAGCGTGCCTGCAAGAGAAATTGACATTTTTCAGATTTGAAACATGCACCTCGGGTCAGATTCCACTGAATAAAAAAAGAATCATAGAGGGGGGAGGGAGAGGTCTAAAAATCCAATCTATTTTGCTGGAACTACAAAAAAAAACAAAAACCTGCGTCTCCAAATAAAACATAGAAAGTGTGAACAGGTGCCAGCTGCTATAATTACGCGAAACAAGCAAAAGGATGCAGCAGAACTTTGTAAGCATCAATACATATACAAACATAGCATATGTGAAATTTAAACTGCATCCACTACTAGGTCAACCCCTTCTGATTCCACATGTTTCCTCCAGGTAAAATAATAAAGCTTATACTCACCTCCTGTACCTATGCCGTTTGCTCGTGGTGCCAGGGTTCAAATGGGATTGTGACATCACACGAGCCCCACATCCAATCAGCGCCGACTTCCTTCTCCCCGCCTTTGGACCAAACAAGTTAATCAACAGGAAGTGATCACTGCAGCTGCGCTTACTTCCTGTTGATTGTTTGATTGGTCGGAAGGTGGGGAGAAGAAAGCTTATTGGACGGGGGGCTCGTGTGATGTCACAGCCCCACATGAACTAGAACGGCGCCAGTACGGGAGGTGAGTATAGGCTTTATTACTTTACATGGGGGAAATATGGAATCAGGAGGGGTTGTCCTAGTAGTAGACAGACCCTTTAATGCTAGATTATAGAATATACTTAGAAAAATGAAGGAACTCTAAGGTTATTTTCACACGGGGTGTTTTTGCTGTTTTTTTTAGCATGGTTTTTGTTTTGGTTTAATACAAATCCATGCTAATAATACTCTACCTTCACAGTCCCAGCAAAGCCTATGAGATTCCTGAAATCTCATGCACACACTCACAAAGCACCTGCGTTTTTTTTCTGACTGTTTTGTCACTCTCCTTGGTTTTGCAGCATTTTTGAAAGACTGAGCATGTCACAGTGTTTTTACTGTGATTTTACCGCACTTTTTATCCATACAAATCAATGAGGAAGTGCAAAACCGCTGCAAGAAAACACGGCAAAACCGCAGGTTATTTCCTGGCAAAACCTGAGGTTTTGCTGCAGAAAAATCCTGAGCAAAAAAAAGCTCTGTGTGAATATGGCTTAAGATATTGCTCGAAAATACACAGCATCAAAAATGCACCAAAAACTCATCTTTGACGCGCAGCCAACATTCCTGAAACGTGTAAGATGGCGTGAGTCACCCTAGCAGCAGTGGCCATCTGGTATCAATTTACCCATGTTAAAATGTGACTGCGCAAAAATGTAACAACGTTCGGAAAAAAATCTGATTTCACAAATTTGCTTTGCGCCGTTTTATTCATGCTTCCATTATATGGCAGAAAAAAATAATGACGAGCACAAAAAAAGGTAAATACGGTGGAAGCTTGGATTACGAGCATAATTAGTTCCGGGAGTGTGCTCTTAAAGCAAGTTACTCTTATATCAAAGCGAATTTTCCCATAGGAAATTATTGAAACACAGACAATTCGTTCCACAACCCAAAAATATTTACTGTATTTATACAAACGTATTACAGTAATACAATATAATGTCCTGTATTCATATAAAATTATTACAGTCACTAATACAACATAGTGTACAGTAAAAACCATAAAACAAATTAACCTCCGCGTTTGTTGGTGTGTGGGAGGTTCACTATAGAGAAAAAAATGTATAAATATGACAACCTTTACAATACCCAAAAAAACACACTCCAAAACTTCCCAAAATAAGGGCAGAACTAAGCCATACTGTATGTGGGTTAGGAATACTGCATAGGTGATTAGATTACAGTACAAGCAATATGCTGCACTGGATAGCAGAAAGAAAGCACACTACTATATCCAGTGCGAAAGCGATAGACCTGCTATATAGTATACTAGCTGTACTACCCGGCTTCGCCCGGGCTAATAACTGCTGTTAACAAAATAGAATGTATTAATATTCCCGGGATAGAATATATAAATAGAATATATTAACGCCCGGGATAGTAACTGTCTCCCTGTTTCTCTCCCATTCTCTGTCTGTCTCCCCCTCTGTATATATCTCTCTGTCTCTCTCTCTATCTTTGTCCGTCTGTCTCTTTCCCTGTCTCTCTCTCTATCTCTTTGTCTGTCTGTCTCTTTCCTTCTCTGTCTCTGACTGTCTGTCTCTTTCTCCGTCTGTCTCAATCTCTTTCCCTGTCTGTCTGTCTATCTATCTATCTCTGTCACTTTCCCTATCTGTTTCTTTCCCTGTCTGTCTCTTTCCCTCTCTTTCTCTGTCTGTCTGTTTCCCTGTGTCTGTCTGTCTCTTTGTCTGTCTGTCTCTTTACCTGTCTGTCTCTTAACCTGTCTCTCTCTTTCCCTCTCTTTCCCTGTCTGTCTCTTTCCCTGTCAGTCTGTCTCTTTGTCTGTGTCTGTCTCTTTGTGTCTGTTTCTTACCCTGTCTATGTCTGTCTCTTTCCCT
The DNA here is from genome assembly GCF_048569485.1 of Anomaloglossus baeobatrachus. Classification (NCBI taxonomy): domain Eukaryota; kingdom Metazoa; phylum Chordata; class Amphibia; order Anura; family Aromobatidae; genus Anomaloglossus; species Anomaloglossus baeobatrachus. The sequence goes on along the minus strand of NC_134354.1, from coordinate 751,431,511 downwards.
GTCTGTGTCAAATTCAAATTCAAATATGCTTTATTGGCAGGACCAAAATACAATTAGTGTTGCCAAAGCAAGAGAAATACAGTAAGTGTGGTGGGAGGGGATCAGGGTTATGGGGAGTTGGGGGCACAATTTGGGCTCTGAAAGTCCATTTAGGGGCCTTATGTTCCCCTCAGCTTATGACATGTGGTGACATATTGGGTAGCGGTCTCCACCATTGATTCCTCTTCCCCCAGTAGGAAGCGGAGTTTCATCTCCTCGTCCATGGATGGAGAGTCCGGGGTCTGTCTCTTTCCCTGGCTTCATTGTGACACGCCAACATTCCATATAAGGGCGTGGCTCCAACTGCTACCTCCATCCTCCCTGCCACCCTCCTAACCTCCCTCCTGTATTCTTCGGGGCAACAGAACCAGGCCAGGCCATCCTGTCACAACACAGAGTATCTGAATCCCCAGCCCAGCAACAAGTAGATTAAAACACCTGCCCCGTGGGGTGCTACAGTTACATGGGTATGACATCAGCACAGGTCCTTCTAGTCACTTAGTAAAATTATTCTATAATAGAATTAGTATAACTGACAGGGGGAGGATGGACAGGCATGGGCAGGAATCACTATCAAAACCCACCCCAGCTATCAGCTGATCGGCAGCTGCTGTCATTCACAAAGCTGCTCATTTTGCAAACTTTACTTGCTTGTGTTTCAAAACCTATACATCCGAGCTGACAACTGAAGGTATCTATAGAATCAGCCTGATAGTGCCAGTATAGCACTGGCTTTAAGTTAAATAAGAAAATCCTGATGATTGGTGTGCTTTAACGATAACCTCGATCCAGCCCGGCTAATTAAAAGAGGAAAAACCACACAAGCTCCATTTCCAACTTGCAGTAGCCCAAAGATGAACAGGTGAACCCCCCGTGGATTCCTGCCTAGGTGTAGAGCCCCCCAACCTCCATATGAGAGGTTTATGGCACATTGGGCGGCACGGTGGCTCAGTGGTTAGCACTGCAGTCTTGCAGCGCTGGGGTCCTGGGTTCAAATCCCACCAAGGACACTATCTGCAAGGAGTTTGTATGTTCTCCCCGTGTTTGCGTGGGTTTGCTCCGGGTACTCCGGTTTCCTCCCACACTCCAAAGACATACAGATAGGGACTCTAGATTGTGAGCCCCAATGGGGACAGTGTTGCCAATGTATGTAAAGCGCTGTAGAATTAATAGCGCTATATAAATGAATAAAATTATTATTATTATTATTTCCCTGTCTGTCTCTTTCCCTCTCAAAGGTCCGGACCTTTGTATAGCACTGTTTCACTTTTCACGAGCAAAATAAAAAGGAAAAAAGATTTTTTCAATTTACTATGTTTCTTTGGTTCTTACGGGAAATTAGTAGTGTGCCGGAGTTACCCCACTCTATTTACTGACTGTTTTCTCCAGAGCACCTACGCGAGGTGAAGCGAGGTCTTTCTCTTACGGATTTTTGTCTCTTTGTCTGTGTCTGTCTCTTTGTGTCTGTTTCTTACTCTGTCTGTGTCTGCCTCTTTCCCTGTCTGTGTCTGTCTTTTTCCCTGGCTGCATTGTAACACTCCAACATTCCATATAAGGGCGTGGCTGCGCATTCTTCTGAAGTTCTGGCTGCACTGTGGCTCCCAGCTCCATTCGCTTTACTGGAGGCAGGTTTTTTGGTGAATAACTGTAAAGAGCGGGGTTAAAATTTCCCCTCAAAACATAGCCTATGACGCTCTCGGGGTCCAGAAGTGTGAGTGTGCAAAATTTTGTGGCTGTAGCTGCGACGGTGCGGATGCCAATCCCGGACATACATACACACACACACACACACACACACATACACACATTCAGCTTTATATAGTAGATACTGTACTGTACTGTACAATGGTATACAGTATACAGTATAGTACAGAAATTTACCTCCAGAGCGGGTCAGAGCGCGGTGAAAGGTTAGAACCGGAAGTGTTATCAGTGAATATTTGCTCTTGATGCAAAGCATGGCTCTTAAACCAAGTTACACATTTGTAAAAAGCTTTGCTTGTCTTGCAAAACGCTCTCAATCCAAGGTTCCACTGTATTGGATTACAAATTGTTGATGAAAAGTTGATAGCAAAAAAAAATAACAAAAATTACACCGGAAAATTGGCGCAAACGAGAAAATGAATTGTCCCGTTCGTGTTAAGATAATGTAGAGGATTCACATCCGCTCCTATGAATCCAGTATCATATCAGCGTCTAGTGACAACCTCTGCTCTGCTACGTCTTTTAAAAATGTCTTTTGCCTTAGATGTAAGCCTGTAGCCCTAATTTATTCTCCGCTGGCCTGTTAGCCGGTGACACAAAGTGTCAGAAGTCGCGTTATTACAGCTGTACCCATTAAAGAATACACAGAAAATCAGCGCCAGCATAGTGTATCGCAGCGGAGCACAGATTTTGACCTTCTTTACCTTTTTGCATATAATTGGGACCCTAAGGACCCCCATCTGTGTGATGTGTATGTTGGAAATGAGCATATCCTCCTCCCTTCCCATCTCATGCATTTCCCTTCTTGGAATTACAGATGTGGAGCGAGGAGCTCTGTCTCAGACATTGTGCCTTAGGAGAGTCCGCTCGCCCCATGTGAAGACTGTGCTAATAAACTAGGTTCAGCGCTACTGTAAGAGGTTAAACAAACTCTCCCATAATCCGTCCTGTTGGGAAATAGCAGGGGCGGGGGGGGGGGGGGGGGGGGATAATACATTGATTTTATTTGATGTATTTTACAGTCCGGCGATAATCTTCTTTATACTGTGCTGTGCTGCCATCTAGTGGAGAATCGGGTACTTTATACTTTATAATGTGACAGTTCCTTAAAGGGAATCTTTCAGCAGGTTTTTGCTATGTAATCTGAAGCCAGCATGCTGTAAGGGTTAACACAAAGTCCAGGCATGCCTGTGTTGTCACTGTCCTATCTTTTGTTTATTTGAGCAGCAGGACCCTTATTGCTGTCACTTGCTGGTTTGTGCCATGTGGTCCGGCACGCCCCCTCCCTTGATTGACACCTCACTGTCAATGTACAATCTCTATAGAGAGCCTTGTGTGGGCACTGACACCGCTCTCAGCTCTGCTACATGGCTAAGGCTAAAAATTCTGATTGTGTCAGAACGGCTGCACCCAGTAATCTAAGTGATACATCATTGGATTCAGGATCTCTTTGCTTACATCATGTTGCTCTCAGATGAGGTAGTAAAAACCTGGTGACAGATTCTGACTACAATCACACATCCAATTGGTGTTTTATGCAGTTTACATCGATTTTAGAAATTGTGGCATTTTAAGAGTTCTAGACTTGCCCCCTATTGGAACTTTGTAAGACAAAGCTAATTTTGTAGGATTTTTCCCACGGATTATAACCTGGTTGTCTTTATATATATATTCTTTTTTGTATTTGGGTTCCATTAAAAATTTCCCAGCATTTGTCTTCTACAGTTGCTGTTTCCTGTCTATTGCTGGCTATAGAATGAGTTAACGAAGAAACCATCAGTGACTTTGTTATAGCTGAGAGTTTGTAACACTTTTAAGTGGTTTTTTCTCCCACCTGATTTATGATCACAAAGTTAAAGTGAACTTTGTTTTTCGACCCCTGGAAAGTTTAGAGTTCATACTGGACACTTAGGCGAGCTTTGCACGTTGCGACATCGCAAGCCGATGCTGCGATGTTGCACGCGATAGTCCCCGCCCCTGTCGCAAGTACGATATCTTGTGATAGCTGGCGTAGCGATAATTATCGCTACGGCAGCTTCACATGCACTCACCTGCCCTGCGACCGTCGCTCTGGCCGGCGACCCACCTCCTTCCTAAGGGGGCGGGTCGTGCGGCGTCACAGCGACGTCACACGGCAGGCGGCCAATGGCGGCGGAGGGGCGGAGATGAGCAGGATGTAAACATCCCGCCCACCTCCTTCCTTCCGCATAGCCGCTGGCGGCAGGTAAGGAGATGTTCCTCATTCCTGCGGCTTCACACACAGCGATGTGTGCTGCCGCAGGAACGAGGAACTACATCGTACCTGTCGCGGCACCGGCATTATGGAAATGTCGGAGCCTGCACCGATGATACGATAACGACGCTTTTGCGCTCGTTATCGTATCATCTAGGATTTACACACTACGACATTGCAAGTGACGCCGGTTGTGCGTCACTTTCTATTTGACCCCACCGACATCGCACCTGCGATGTCGTAGTGTGCAAAGCCGCCCTTAGTGTCCATGCATGAACCCTGAACACAAACTTCTAAGGGAAGATAAAGCAGACAGATGGAGGCTGGTATTCTCAGGGTGGGGAGACCCATAGTTATTGGGCCCTACGCAGCTTAAAAATAACAGCCTCCAGCTGCCCCACAATTGTCGTATCCATTAGATACGCAGATTCCGAGGCTTTACCCGGCTCTTATCAATTGCTCTGTAGCGGTGGCAATGAGGGTAATATAAGGGGTTAATGACAGCTATGATTTATCAAAAAATCACAACTGCCATGATGCCAGAGATTAGTAATGGTGACCCCCTATTAGTATTTGTGTAAGGAAAAATAAACACTAAACAAAGAGAAAAATACATTATTTATATAAAAAAAACCTCTCTCTTTCAACAGTTTATTAACCCCCAAAACACCCCTACAGGTCTGACATAATCCATACGAGGTTCCACGGCAATTCCGGTTTTGCTACATCTGAGATTGCAGTGCACAGTCACATTAGAAAATGTGACCGCTCACTGTGGCGTCAAGGACACACTGCCATAGCTGCAGAGAGAGCAGTGACGTCAGTGAGTTCACCTGAGGTCACAGCTGGCGGTTCCCACGGTACCTTAGCTGTGATCTCAGGTGAACTGACCTGAATGGAACTCATTGAACACAGTGAACTCAATGCCTGATTACTGGATTAGGCAATGTGTGCATATTGAGTATTTGGTTGCAGACAGTTCTGCACCAAATCTGCATATCCTGGCAGAAAAAAATCACAGACACCGCATGCGGTTTCGATGCATTGTTTGTCAGAGGATGCAGATTTGGTGCAGAAATGTCTGCACCCAAATAATGTGCAAACAAGGCCTAATTCGGTAATCCACATTGACTTCAATGACTTCACCTGAGGTGAGATCACAGAGTTCAATGAGTTCACCGCAGGTCAGATCACCAGAGTTCACAGCTGGGGTACTATGAAAACCCCAGCTGTGACCTCAGGTGAATTCAGTGTGTCCCTAATGCCGCAGTGATCAATCATGTTTTTTATTGTGACTGTTCACTGCGACCTCAGGATGTAGCAAAGTTGGGATCGTCGTGGAAAGTAGTGAGGATTACGTCGGACCTGCAGGGGTGTTTTGGGGGTTAATAAACTGGAGAAAGGGTGTTTTTTTAATAAAGGATTTTTCTGTATTTTGTGTTTTTTTTTTAATTTATACGATTAGTAATAGGAGGGGTCTCATAGACCCCTCCGCATTTCTAACCTTGGACTTGATTACAGCTGTGAGGTTTTTTTTTTTGACAAATCATAGCTGTTATTAACCCCTCATATTACCCCAATTGCCAGCGCACTAGGGCAATCGAGATAAGCTTTGGTAAAGTGCCAGAATTGGAGCATCCAATGGATGGTACAATTCTAGATTGGCTGTGGAGGTCCCGATTTTCAAACCAAACACCAACTTAAAAAAATCAAGGTTCGGGTTCGAGTTTCAGATGCTTTACGTGCGAATTTCTCTCCTGGGAGCAACGTTGTGCTTATATATGTTTTGTGCTCAGCCCTGTGCGAGCTGCTTGCAGTGTTTGAGGGGCTTGCACTGGGGGTAAAATCAGCACGATTACATGTAGTGTCCAACCCAAAAAATTGTTTCAAAAATCCCCCCCACCCTCTTATGAAAGTGATCAACTTATTTCTGGCTGTTTGTGGGCGGAGACTCAAACTGCCAATCAGTTGCTTGCTCTTGGGTTTGGGTCAAGCTCAAACCAGTGGAGGCGTCGGCTCCTTGGCTGCCAGCGAACCGAACTTCCATGGAACTGCTAGTCTCTAGTCCCATGGATCAGATCAGTCGACATGTGCAGGGAGAAATGGCCTGCATTAAAAGGACACATATACAGCCTTGGATGTACAGGTACGTCCACAGTCGTTAAGGAGTTAAAAGGGAACAGCACAGAATGATCGTTCAAACCAAGCACAGGCACTTGGTGCATCCTGGCAGGGCCAAACAGTTCAGTGCACTTTCCCACCTACTTATTTTCATTTAATCTCCACCGTTTTCGGCTTCCTGTAAAGCCAAAACTGTCAGTCAAAGGAGAGGGGGCGGAGATAGAGGCACTATATAAGTGTGTAGGTTGGTGCACTGTTTTGTCATTCCAAGTGTAGAAATTGCAAGATTTTCATTTTTATTTTATAATAAAAATTGTAATATGAAAAAAAGAAACCTTTGCCAAAAATGTTTTAAAAAAATTGATTTCTTTTTACATTCCCCTTTAAGTGGTTAAAATAATAATAATAGAATATGGAAATTCCACAAATCGATATATTCAGCACTTGGCTTTATTTTTATTAGTGTCAATTTTATTTCTATGCTAGGAATTTTCGTAAATCATTTATTGGTTCTTTTCTTTATTTTTGTTTGTGGGAATTTAAAATAATAAAAGTAACCACCATTATACTTTTTTTTTTTTTTTAATTTTTTTTTTGTTAAGCAAATCCCACAATAAATTAATATCTGGCACTTTCGTTCTCTCCGAGACACTCCTTACGCTTCTCCTCTCTTGACAAATGTGTGTGGCTTTCCAGAGCGGCGCGGTTACGACTCACAGATAACCAATATGTCCTCCACCGAGCTGAAGACTCCGAATATTTATGGTTCACAATTACAGGCTTAGCAAAAATCTTCTAATTTACCCACTGAGCACTTGAAATAATTTATTTGCGGATATCCACGGAGGTGAAATGTTGAATTATAACGCTCGTTTTTCTTTGAAATCGAATTCATGGAGTGGAGGACAGTTTCCTTGTGGAATAAATAGCCGGCACCTCGTCCTTATGGTGCAGTCATATTTAATTTTATTTTTTATTTATTTGCCGAACCTTGAAGGAACGTTCCATTAAAAGGAAAACGAGATGTCATTAATTGCAGGTGGTTGCTTGGGGTAAATCTACAGCTCACGGTGTTTACTTTTCCATGTCCGTAATATTCATTGCTTGTTTTTGTTTGTTTTTTATTTGCAGCTTTTGGCGTTCCTCCAGGGTCTTTTTACCTTTTACCATGAGGGATACGAGCTGGCGAGAGAATTTACACCCTATAAGGAGCAGCTTCAGTTCAATTTACAAAACGTAAGCGGCATTTCGGCTGATTACTGAAGCCTCGTGAATAATTGAGATGTTGTCATCTATCTAGACGCGGAAAACTTCTCCTTAAAGGGGTTTTCCCACCTATAAAGTTAATTTCAAAGTTGATTTTAATTAATAGATCTTGGAATAATAATAATTTCCACAATTGGATGTGTTTAAAAAAAATGTTCCTGTGCTGAGATAATCTTATATATGTATCCCTGCTGTCTACTGTGTAATGGCCGTGTCGGACCGTACAGGGGCATGGTCTGATCATACCACATCTCCTGGGTAGGGGAGGATGCAAAAGAGCGTATACAGATAGCACAGCATTACATTCTATCTGATTCTTTTTGTGAGATAAAGCATTTCCCTGCCCGTTTTTAAAAAATATTTTACCTCACAGTAAGAATTTTTGCCATCCCGTGCTGTAATGTCTGTATAGTTTTTTTTACTATGTCCCCAGCCCAGGAGATGTGGTATGATCAGACCATGTTTCTGTACGGTCAGACACGGCCATTACACAGCACATAGCACGGGCACATAATTGAGGAGAACAATTGCTAGAAAGTGATCTGCATGTAATAGATAAGTGTTCACCCCCTGGAATACACATGGTACTTATTGTCCATGTCATCGATGGTTTATAAAAGCCAAGACCGATGCCAATGCCACTTACCAAATACCCTGTTTTGGAATTGTGAATTAAAGGGATGTTCCCATGTGGGATATTTATGGCATGTCGATAGTATGTAAATGACCAATATATCCAGTTCCTACTGCTGGGACCAAAGTAAAAAAAAAACTGACTATACTTCTTAACAGACAAGTGTGAATAGGTGCATGCTAAACTTGAAATAAGCTAACAAATAGCTGCACTCTGAGATGCTAAGGTATACAGACATTGCATCTAGGAATTTGGACATGTATTGCTACTAAGGAAATAAATTTACAAATATTTTAAAAATTGAGGTACTTAGCATATAAAAAAGGCCAGTTTTATGTGAGCCCAGCAGCCAGCATCAAGGCGTATCTCATATGCGGAGTCCCTGCCTAGTGATACCTCTACTGCTGGGACCCTCATATATCTTGAGAATTGGGACCTTGTTAAAGCACTCTCAGAAGCAGAGAGGAGACCACTAGCAATGAGCAAATGATTTGCAGGACCGTGGTTCAGTGGCCACGTTGGTAGTCCATACCTGCCTGAGCAGAGCCATGCGATCGCCCTGCTATATGTGACATTCTGGCTTCTCTTCTGATGATAAATTATTAAACCAGGCCGCAGCCAATATGATAGGGGTGGAAGTCAGAGAAACCAAAAAATATTCCCCATTGAAAAAATAACTTAATATTACCATTTAAAAAGTCAAAACCCACAATAACAAACATACAATGTATGCAGGGTGTATAATAACAAAAGCTAGGAGGGAGAGGGGAAACACTAGCCCTATATAGCCCTAATCAAGCTCTCCCTATCTAGCAATGGAGGGTATGATGCCCTAGGGTTGTGGCGCCCCCATTCACCGATCAGAGACCCTGCATGACCCTATAAAACCCTGCACAGGTCAAACAAACACCAAACAATTACAAAACAAAGCCCCATCAAGGTAAGAAACTTATCTGAGAGTCCCAACGCGTTTCCTCCCAAAGATACCAGGGGATCATCAGGGGACAGGCCCAGGAGGTAAATCGCCAATGCAGGAGCCTCCCTGGGGCACCAGGGTATGACCCTCACACACCATCGTTCTGGTGCCCCAGGGAAGCTCCCGCACTGGCGATTTACCTCCTGGGCCTGTCCCCTGATGATCCCCTGGTATCTTTGGGAGGAAACGCGTTGGGACTCTCAGATAAGTTTCTGATGTCTCCATCTTACCTTGATGGGGCTTTGTTTTGTAATTGTTTGGTGTTTGTTTGACCCGTGCAGGGTTTTATAGGGTCATTCAGGGTCTCCTGTCGGGGAATGGGGACGCCACAACCCTAGGGCGTCATACCCTCCATTGCTAGGTAGGAAGAGCTTGATTAGGGCTATATAGGGCTAGTGTTTCCCCTCTCCCTCCTAGCTTTTGTTATTATACACCCTGCATACATTGTGTGTTTGTAATTGTGTTTTTTACTTTTTAATGGTAACATTAAAAGTTATTTTTTAATGGGGAATATTTTATAGTTTCCCTTCTATTCTGATTATGTAACATAGCCTACTACCCGGAAGTGCTGCCGGGGAGGCTGTGTATAGTCGGAGGTTTGCAGGCCTACAGTCCATAACAGTTTTGCTTAACTCTAGTGGGGCACATGTGAAGCACTCTCATTTTTATAAAAAATTGCTAAACTCGGAGATGTGAACAGAGGCTAACATGGATGACGACAGTAGATCATTTCTTTTACAGACCCGGAACAACTTTGAAAGCACCCGGCAGGAGATGGACCGCTTAATGCAAAGAATGAAGTCTGCAGACCAGGACTACAGACCACCCAGCCAGTGGACCATGGAGGGATATCTCTATGTCCAGGAGAAGAGTGCGTTGTGTTACGTTTCATTGTTATCTTACTTCTCTCGTCTCTCAGATTTTGTGTATTCCGCTCTGGTAGAATTGGGCTCCAATTCTGTTTGATATTAGAGAACGTGCGTCCTCTGAGGAGCCGACCCGTGTAACACAGGAATAATCCGTGTGAGATTGTACCGAGGAGCCGCTAACAATCTCTCTACGTTCCGTTGTGTCAAATCACTTGACCCTACTATGTCGGTCTGGATTGCTCCTTGTCTCGTTAACGTTTTTGCAAATGTGGGTTCCTAGAGAACACTGTCCTTGTTCTAGAAATGCTCCATTCAACCATCAGTTAAAAGGTTTTTTTCATAAGTCCATAGTACAAGTGAAAAGAAGCAACTTTGTAATATTTTATCAGACAAATCTGCTTCTTTCTCCTCCTGGACTCATTATTCATTCCCAATTCATGAGTACAATCTGTGTTCAGTGAAAACAGATTTACCAATTACTCAGATAGGAGATGACAGTTGGTGCTTTTAAAAATCTATGCAGGGGGAGGAGCTAGACACAGATACATTCTGCTGCAAGTTCTCCTGAAGCGACACTTGCAGCTCTCCATAGAACTTTATGAGCACCAACTCATCTGTTTCAGTAATGGGAAAGCTTATATTCACTGGAGACAGATTTTACAATAAATTAGGCATTTCGAGAATAAAAGAAAAAGAATTTTCGAATAAGATATATTACAAAGTTTCTTATTTTCATGTGGACTACCGATTTAATGGGGGGGGGGGGGGAATGACTGATACCCTTTAAATATTTTTGTTCTGGCCTTTAAAATTTTTGCCAGCGTGCATAGGACTTAAACAGCCTCCTCAGCTGCCACTTATAGTTATTTCTGGCAACTAAAAAGGGAAGAGGATGGCTATAATGATCTTGAAAAAAACTAACATTTTTCACTTATGGAGATGTATACTGAACTTTTTTTCACTGGATAGGTGAAAACTTGCTGATTGCTGGACCCACACCGATCCTAAGAAGGGCACGCTAAAGGGGTCTTCTGCAATGGAGTGATGGTTGCGCATGTGCACCACAAATCTGTTCATCGTTTGTGGACCCTCACTGATCCCAAGAACATCTCTGAAGAGCATGAACAAACAGCCCTAATCCAGCTATTGTCCATGGCACTGCTGTAGATAGCGGAGTACAGTGCTCGACTATCTCCGAGAGTCCCAATGACAATAAAAGGAGTGATGGTTGCACATATACACCACAAGTTTGTACATTGTTTGTGGGGCCCTCACTAATCCTGAGAACAAGTCTCTGAAGAGCATGAACAAATGTGACTAATCCAGCTATTTTTCATGGCACTGCTGGAGAAAGCGAAGTACAGCGATTGACTATCTTTGAGAGTCCCAATGACAATAAATGGAGTGATGGTTTCACATGCACCCCATAAGTCTGTTCATCGTTTGAGGAACCCTCATTGATCCGGAGAACACGTCTCTGAAGAACATGAACAAACGTCACTAATCCAGTTATTTTCCATGGCACTGCTGGAGAAAGTGGAGTACAGCACTTGACTATCTGCAAGAGTCCCAGGACAATAAATGGTGTGATGGTTGCACATGCACACCATAAGTCTGCTCATCATTTACAGTATGAGACACTCTCTGATCTCAAGAACAAGTCTCTGAAGAACATGAACAAACAGCACCAATCCATCTATTGTCCATGTGACTGCTGGAGAATGCGGAGTACAGCACTTGGCTAACTGCAAGTGTCCCACTGACAATGAATGGAGTGGTGATGCACATGCACAATCATCGCTTCATATTAAAGCTTTGTTAGAAAAATCAGTAGGGGACCCAGCATGTAATTAAAGCTCCACTCCAGCTTTTTTTTTACTATTGCACAGCTCAAGTGGTGCTTTAAATGCAAGTCTCCTGACCCCTGTCATATATTCACCTTCCAATAGCTTCATGCTTCATCTTCTATCACCATTTTGTGACCTCTGCTGGTCGCTCCAGTGTTTCATGGAGCGCGCTGGAGGTCTCAACTCAATACAAGTCTATGAGAGCCTCGTTCTGGCTCTCATTGTCATCCTAGGTATGGGGGAATACCAGACTAACAATGAAAGTGGGGTGGAGAAGGAAACCCTGTCTCTAGGGAAGGGTGAAGATGGTGACCCCTGTTAAAACCTCTGGCTCCCCTGACGTCCCTAGATAGGTTCTGCACCTATGTGCCGATCAGAATACCTAGGACCTGGCCAACATTGAAATAAGCCCTAGGTACGGACAGAACGTGATGAGCATTAGTCAACCCTACAAAGACCTAAAAAATACACGGGAAAAAGAAACGGGAATGCAAATGGACAACTTATCTACAAGATGCCTTTGGGAGACTGACAGCAACATACAACGTTTTACGACAGGAGATTTCAAGCCGACTGCTTGCAATCTGGACAAGATAGGAGTAAACTCTATCACCGGCAACAAACCAAGAAGAGATGCAGACATATATAGACACAGGAAGTGGGAATAAGGATTTGTAGGTGAACTGCCAAGATATCTACAGGGTCCAAAAGGGAAAGATTTAACCCTAACAGGGAACATAAATAGAATTCCATTCACACCAACAAAGAAAGAATGAAATACCAAGGAGCAGTTTGTGCAGCCAAACGCAGCAAATTTCTTCAGCTGTGACACACCCTTGACACGCATAGATGTGCATAGAGAGCTTGTGACGTAACTTCTGACTTCCGGCCAATCAAAAGTTACGGGCATAAGATGGCTCCGAGATGAAGGCTCTGTGAATATCTGACAGGGAGTAGCGGGTTGTCATGTGGCGTTTGGCTTTGCACTCGCTGGGTGTCATGGCGGTGTCGGCCTCTGTTCACACCACAGAATCTGACAGGCATCCTGAAGTTTCTTAGTTCTTCAGCCTGACTCGGGCATCGGCTGTTTTCACTGCTCTCCAGTGAAGCAGAAGTTGCTAATGACCACTAACAGCCGCCTTCACTCTTTATAAGGTACGGGATCCGGTAGCTTCTCACCAAATATAGCTCAGCATTGCTTCAGCGATACCGGTCCTTATTGTAGTGATCCAGAGCCTGATGACCTGTGGTATGATTTCCTGTGTGGTGTGGAAATATCCCTGATGTTAGTTTATTTCCTCCCTGTGTTTTATTTCTTCTTTGGTAGTATTGTGTCTTCCCTGTCTCTGATGGCAGTGTGTATGTGTTTTCGTTTTTTCCCCTGTCTGTGGTATTTGTAGGGTTTGCTTCTCTGGTACAAGCCCTCTCCTAGGGTAGGGGAGAGGGGATGTAAGATCAGTGTTCAGACAGGAGTTAAGGCCGCTTTACACACTGTGATATCGGTACCGATATCGCCAGCGTGCGTACCCGCCCCCATCGGTTGTGCGACACGGGCCAATCGCTGCCCGTGTCACACAACATCGCCCAGACCTGTCACACGGACTTACCTTTCCTGCGACGTCGCTGTGATCGGCGAACTGCCTCCTTTCTATGGGGGCGGTTCGTTCAGCGTCACAGCGACGTCACAGCAGCGTCACTGAACCGCCGCCCAATAGAAGCGGAGGGGCGGAAATGAGCGGGATGTAACATCCCACCCACCACCTTCCTTCCTCATTGTGGCTGGGACGCAGGTAAGGTGAGGCTCTTCGTTCCTGCGCTGTCACACGGAGCGATGTGTGCTGCCGCAGGAACGAGGAACAACTTCGTTACTGCTGCAGTAACGATAGTTGAGAATGGACCCCCATGTCACCGATGAGCGATTTTTCACGTTTTTGCGACAATGAAAAATCGCTAATAGGTGTCACACGCAACGGCATCGCTAAAGCGACCGGATGTGCGTTACAAATTCCGTGACCCCAACGAGATCACTTGAGCGATGTCGTAGCGTGTAAAGCCCGCTTTAGGGTCACGCTGGCAGTCCAGACCTAGCTACCATCAAGCTTACCTCTGGGATAAGGGACAGCGCAGGGTCCCTATTTGAGGGCCAGCTTAGAGGTCCTTGCTTCAGTCACCCCGATATCCCCGTGACAGGGGTGTACATTTAAAGTGCCACTCCTGCTCTGAACCTCCCCCGCTGGAGTCGTGCTTTAAACAAAATGGCCTCTATTCACCAAGACTCATGGTTTATGAGTCAGTTATGCTGGTCTGTTATGCGCCAAATTAAGTAAGAGGTGAGAGCCCGTTACTGAACTTAGCGCAAATTTTAGCTTCTAGATCACGATGCGAGTAATGCTACTCCAGTGACTACATTTCTTTTGTAGAGTAATTTTTTATTAATTTTTCGTCCACATTTGGCCCCAACCCCCTCCCCCCACTAAGTAGCACTCACTTTTCCAAAAAATTGGCAGAGTTACCCAAACATTTTGCAACATTTTTTATGTTTGATGAATCGGAGTCCAAGTAATTATAATGGTAGACTCCGATTTGCAGATATTGTATGATTGATAATTGGGTTACTGATTGATATCGGTACCAGTTTCAGATCTTTTCTCTCTATTTTCCTCTTGCACAATATATTTTGAAGGCTCAGGGGATTACACAGCATCAGCGGTTCTTTTGCCTTGTTCTTTTTGTAGATCTCATTTACATTTACAAGCAATGCAATTACTATGTTCCTCGCCTCGGCTATTAGCTTACACCATGTTTGTGGCTGCACGCATTGCTGGATTCAGAGCCTCTCCGTGAAACAGCTGTAACATTATTTCAATTAAAAATTAATCTTTATCCGACGTAAATGTTGTGAACCATAACCTGAAAGCCAGAGGATATAAAGGGAATTACACTGCACAGCTGCTCTTGTTGTACGGAGCTGCCCTACCCCCGTGATTATAGGATTCGTAGACGTCATCGTTCTGCCTCATATACAGAGAAGGGCTTGTGTGCTAGAACAGGGACCGAGAGATCCTGGCTTTAAAAAGGACCTGTCACAAGCTTAAAAAATTACCAGTTTTTTTTTTATTTTTTGTTTCTTTTAATTCCGTCATACGGTTCTAGAAATATAGAGATTTGACTCTCAGGATCCTCCAGGGCGTGTCTTTACTATGTTAGCCACGCCCCCTTATAAAAAACCCATAAAAATGGCTGTATTTCTGGTAATGTATGGCGGATCTAAAAAAAAAAATACTCAGGAGAGCAGCGGGAATGAAATAAAAGCAAAAACTTGACAATTATTACCCGGTGACAGTTTTTTAAGTAGAATATTATTTTTAATTTCACACACAAAGCTCAGCCCCCATGAGTTTGCCCTGCACTTCATGTAGTAGGTGGCCAGATACAACTCTAAATGCATGGTGGCTGCTGGTCAGTCAGCAATAGCGAGTCTTGTGCTGCCTGTTGAGGAAGGGGTGAGCGGTCTTGGGGGACCCACTGTGACTACTTTAAGTGCAGGCTTTAGTGACAACTGGAAATTTACATTGCTGCTGTAACTAATATGGAAGCTTTAAGTTTCATCTGACTACTGCTGTGACTATTGGGCAAATAACAGGCTCCTACTGTGACCAATGGGTAAATTACAGGGTCTTGCTGTGATTAATGGGTAAATTACAGGGTCCTGCTGTGATTAATGGGTAAATTAT
Source organism: Anomaloglossus baeobatrachus (assembly GCF_048569485.1). Taxonomy (NCBI): domain Eukaryota; kingdom Metazoa; phylum Chordata; class Amphibia; order Anura; family Aromobatidae; genus Anomaloglossus; species Anomaloglossus baeobatrachus. The sequence goes on along the minus strand of NC_134354.1, from coordinate 751,416,088 downwards.
AGGGTCCTGCTGTGACCAATCGGTAAATTACAGGGTCTTGCTGTGATTAATGGGTAAATTACAGGGTCCTGCTGTGATTAATGGGTAAATTACAGGGTCCTGCTGTGACCAATCGGTAAATTACAGGGTCCTGCTGTGATTAATGGGAAAATTACAGGGTGCTGCTGTGACCAATGGGAAAATTACAGGGTCCTGGTGTGACCAATGGGCAAATTACAGGGTCCTGCTGTGATTAATGGGCAAATGACATGGTCCTGCTGTGACTAATGGGCAAAATACAGGGTCCTGCTGTGACCAAAGGGCAAAATACAGGGTCCTGCTGTGACTATTGGACACATTACAGGATCCTGCTGTGATTAATGGGCAAATGACAGGGTCCTGCTGTGACTATTGGGCAAATAACTGGGTCTTGCTGTGACCAATGGGTAAATTACAGGGCCTTGCTGCGAAAAATGGGCAAATGACAGGGTCCTGCTGTGATTAATGGGCAAATAACAGGATCCTGCTGTGATTAATGGGAAAATTACAGGGTCCTGCTGTGACCAACGGGAAAATTACAGGGTCCTTCTGTGACCAATCGGCAAATGACAGGGTCCTCCTGTGACCAAAGGGCAAAACTCAGGGTCCTGCTGTGACAAATGGGTAAATTACAGGGTCCTGCTGTGACAAATGGGTAAATTACAGGGTCCTGCTGTGACTATTGGGCAAATGACAGGGTCCTGCTGTGACTAATGGGCAAATTACAGGGTCCTGCTGTGGCTAATGGGTAAATGACAGGGTCCTGCTGTGACCAATGGGTAAATTACAGGGTCCTGCTGTGACCAATGGGTAAATTACAGGGTCCTGCTGTGACTAATGGACACATTACAGAGTCCTGCTGTGACTATTGGGCAAATGACAGGGTCCTGCTGTGACTATTGGATAAATGACAGGGTCCTGCTGTGACTATTGGATAAATGACAGGGTCCTGCTGTGACCAATGGGTACATTACAGGGTCCTGCTGTGAAAAATGGGCAAATTACAGGGTCCTGCTGTGATAAATGGGTAAATTACAGGGTCCTGCTGTGATAAATGGGTAAATTACAGGGTTCTGCTGTGACTATTGGGCAAATTACAGGGTCCTGCTGTGACTAATGGGCAAATGATGGGGATTGCTGAAATTATTAGGGGAGTGGAGGAGTCCTGCTGTAATTACTGGGGAAGAGAGGGGATGAAATGTGACTTTTGGAGAAGAGGGAGGGTCTGTTGTCATTACTAGATTAATTAATGGGTTTGCTGTGATTATTGGGAAAGTGGAAGGGTTTGAGAAGCAGAAAGACCTTGCTTTGACTGACGGGCAAATTACTAGTCTGTTGTGACTACTGGGGAAGACATGGGATCAGCTGTGACTACTAGGGGCAGAGTTGGTTCGACCATGATTATTGGGGAGCGTGGGTTGGAGATGGATATGATTACTGGAGAAGTTGGAGGTTTCTTCTGATAAGTCCGCTGAAGAAATGGAAAATGGGGAAATTATTCTTCCAACTATGGAGGGGGGGGGCTACTGTAACTATTGGGGAGTACTAAATTATAAAGTGACAGCCTTGCACCATTGAACATGCCTGTGTTCAGTGCATTTGCATCAATCGCTTCTCAGCCCGGTGGAGAGGTCGCCCAGTAGTGTGTGGTTACTGATGACTCCTAGATGTGGCCAAAATGGGTAGAAGATGTTCATTCTGTATATTCATTAAAATAGTCATGTTTCAGAGTTACTTTGCGCTGATTTCTTTTTTTTGTAACTGAAGGTTGTCATGTCGCTTAAGACAAAAAGGTTTGTATCATTTTGAGAAGCAACCACTGTAGGCTCCGAACATTCGCTCTGAGCTGTCATACCTCGTAGAAGGGCGAGATCTCGCCTTGTGAGATGTGACAATTCTATTATTATCCGATAAGTGTACGTCAAAGGAAATGTCACACACCTGTCGTCCTCGCCGCAACGGTTGTGTGATAGCTGTGTATTCTGCTGCTTCTTATTGCAGCGCTTTATGTCCAACGCCTTCATAAATGGGAGTCCTGTGGGTGCAACTTGTGGTTTTTAAAGAGGTTGTCAAAATAGACTTCATCTTTTTTCGAGAGCAGCAATCCAGCTATTATACCAATATGGGTCTGTCTTTTCTAACCACTGGTGACCAACAGTTCTGGGTGGATGAAGGTCGAGCTGCCATGTCACACACCGTTGCGTTGAATTTGCAGGATATACCATAAATATATGATAGATGTGTATACCGCTGCAGAGACTGCACCCGGTTGTGTGCAGCTATCACTGGAAAGGTGGTGTCTCCTGCACGGCTCTCTTCATCCATTTAGTGACCTCTAAAAATTACTGAGCACACTTGCTCATCACTATTTCAAACTAATATAAATTAATGGTAAGAATTGCGCATGCGCTGGTACCTATCCATTCCTGTACATTGGGGGTGCCCTTTAGACAGGGGGTCTGTCTTACACTGCTTCTTTCATCCATTTAGTGACCTCTAAAAATAGCCAAGCACACTTGCTCATCACTATTTTATACTCCCATAGAAATGAATGGAAAGATCTGCGCATGTGCTGACACCTTTCCATTCCTGCGTATTGGGGGTCGCCATTCGGACAAGTGGTCTCTCTTACACGGCTCCCATCATCTATATAGTGACCTCTAAAAATGTGTGAGCACACTTGCTCATCCTTATTTCAAACTCCCATAGAAAATGAATGGAAAGAGCTGCGTATGCGCTGACACCTTGTCATTCTTGCGCTTTGGGGAGAAAATGTTCAAACAAGTGGTTTTTTTACTCTGCGTCCTTCATCCATTTACTGACCTCTAAAAATGGCAACGCACACTTGCTCATCATTATTTCATACTCCCATTGAAATGCATGGAAAGACCTGCGTATGCGCTGACACCTGTCCATTCCTGCACGTTGGGGGCACTGTTTAGACAGGTGGTCTCTTACACAACTCCCTTCATCCATTTAGTGACCTCTAAAATTGGCAAAACACACTTGCCTATCACTATTCCAAACTCCCATAGCAATGAATGGAAAGAGCTGCGCATGCGCTGAGACCTGTCCGTTCCTGCACATTGGGGGCACCGTTCGAACAGGTGGTGTCTCTTGCATGGCTCCCATCATCTATTTAGTGACCTCTATAAAATGCCGAGCTCACTTGCCCATCAATATTTCAAACTCCCATTGAAAAGAATGGAAAGAGCTGTGCATGCGCTGACATATGTCCTTTCCTGCGCTTTGGGCGCGCCATTCAGAGAGGTGGTCTCTTTTGCATAGCTCCCTTTATCCATTTAGTGACCTCTAAAAATGGCCGAGCACACTTGCCCATCACTATTTCAAACTCCCATACAATTGAATGGGAATCCTGCGCATGCGCTGACACCTCTCTATTGCTGCGCGTTGGGGACTTCGTTCTGAATCAGGCACATTTTATACACTTCATATAGGAGACTGTATACACATTTGTCTCCTCTTTTTTCATTACTCCAGCGCAGGTAAAGTCAAATAAATTCCAAATGAATCACTTTATTTTTTTGTGTTCCGTTCCACTGGATTTTCAGCGCGGGACCAGACTACATCAGGTTTGTTTGTAGTCTGGTACCATGGAGACACAAAATGTTTCCGAATTTGTCATTCATTTTTCTATTTCATTTGTAACCATTTGCAAAATTGAAAAAAAATGAAGCAAAAATAATTCTTGTAGATGTTTTGGGGCAATAGGAAATATGGTTGCAGAGGTTTTGTGTTCTCTGATGCAGAATGGTCAGTAATCGTCATTGTTTCTGTGCCTGGAATGACTACAATGTTTGCACACATTAACCTTTAAATGCCTCCCTCCTGGGTTAGATTACGGCTTATTTTCCCGGTTGCCGGTCTATGGAGGATACTTATGGTCTGCTCATAACAGGATGTGATTTGTTGCATTGGAATCAATACGTTCATGGACACCTGTAACCTGCAAAGCGCCTGCAATCCAACTGCTCTTCCAGATAATGAGCCCCAATGGGGAATGCAGCTGTTGTATCCACATGTACCGGTGTGCATGGAGTCGGGCCAGCGCTGCGCTTACGTCCCATCCCATATATCTCTAATTAAGAGTACAGATCATTATGGCGGGGGGTTGGGAGGGGGGTAGTTTCTGGCGCCGAAGATGCTTGTTGAGCTGAATGTTAGTGAAAGGTCAAAGTATTTTTTTTCTTTCCCCAAGACCCAATTTAACTCAGGAGTTGTTTTTATAAATGGAAACAATTCCCCAAAAAAGTTTTATTTATTTATTTTTTTAATTTTCTTTGCAGTAAAAGACCATGAAATGATTTTAGCTGCAAAACATAAAATATGATAATATAACAGAAATAATAGAATTCATTTTTTTACACAAATAGCGCCACTTTTGTATACTGGTCGAGTCTGGAATTGCAGGTCAGTTTTATTCACTCAAAGAGGGTTAAGCTGCAATACCAGACATAACCTGTACACACGAGTGGTACTTTTTATGGAAAAAAAGACTTTTTTTATTTTTTTTATTTACTATATTGAGTCAACTTTTTTTTTTCTCTAAATTAAGGACCCCTTGGGTTTACATGGACGCGGCATTACTGTACCTACGACAAAAGCAACAAGAACTTTACAATGAGCGTTTCTGAAACAAAGTCTGGTGGAAAAGTGGTGAGTGCAAGGGCTGTTTTTAATGGTTTTCAGGATTTTTTACAATTTTTCAAGAATTTAAATAGTTGTCCCAATAAGACCACCCCTGTATAAATATAGGCTATGAGGGCATGTGGACATGGTAGATAAAAGTGTCCCTTCCCATGGAGAGGAAATAACAAGAGGGTACTATGTCTATGGGGAGACCCAAACTGACTCTTCTGCCTCGGACTAAAAATCAAGGCTGCATCCGATCAGTGACTGCAGATCGGCTTCACAACCACCAGAAGAGGAACCAAGCAGACTGTCGAGGACACAGGCAGAAGTGCAGAGCAGTGGTGGGGGTCTTGTAAATAACACAGAGTCTTATATTATTTTTGGCTCTGAAAAATGTGCTACAGATGATTTTCAGGGGGATGTTTTATATTTTTAATAGTGTCTGTGATTAGTTCACCCGTTAATCTAAAATTAATATTCACCCCATTCCCCACTCACTCCTCTCTACCGTCATTGATTGGTGCAGTAAGACTGCTGTACTCACCTGCTGTTAATACAAAATGAATATTCACCCCTTGCCCCGTCCACTCCTCTGTACCAGCGTCATTGATTGGTGTAGTCAGACTGCTGTACTCACTTGCTGTTAATACTAAATGAATATTCACCCCTTTTCCCATCCACCCCTCAGTGCCGGCAACATCAATTGGTGCAGTCAGACTGCTGTACTCACCTGCTGTTAATACAAAATGAATATTCACCCCTTGCCCCGTCCACTCCTCTGTACCAGCGTCATTGATTGGTGTAGTCAGACTGCTGTACTCACTTGCTGTTAATACTAAATGAATATTCACCCCTTTTCCCATCCACCCCTCTGTGCCGGCAACATCAATTGGTGCAGTCAGACTGCTGTACTCACCTGCTGTTAATACAAAATGAATATTCACCCCTTGCCCCGTCCACTCCTCTGTACCAGCATCATTGATTGGTGTAGTCAGACTGCTGTACTCACTTGCTGTTAATACTAAATGAATATTCACCCCTTTTCCCATCCACCCCTCTGTGCCGGCAACATCAATTGGTGCAGTCAGACTGCTGTACTCACCTGCTGTTAATACAAAATGAATATTCACCCCTTGCCCCGTCCACTCCTCTGTACCAGCATCATTGATTGGTGTAGTAAGACTGCTGTACTCACTTGCTGTTAATACTAAATGAATATTCACCCCTTTTCCCATCCACCCCTCTGTGCCGGCAACATCAATTGGTGCAGTCAGACTGCTGTTCTCACCTGCTGTTAATACTAAATGAATATTCACCCCTTTCCCTGTCCACTCCTCTGTACCAGCATCATTGATTGGTGTAGTCAGACTGCTGTACTCACTTGCTGTTAATAATAAATGAATATTCACCCCTTTTCCCATCCACCCCTCTGTGCCGGCAACATCAATTGGTGCAGTCAGACTGCTGTACTCACCTGCTGTTAATACAAAATGAATATTCACCCCTTGCCCTGTCCACTCCTCTGTACCAGCATCATTGATTGGTGTAGTCAGACTGCTGTACTCACTTGCTGTTAATACTAAATGAATATTCACCCCTTTTCCCATCCACCCCTCTGTGCCGGCAACATCAATTGGTGCAGTCAGACTACTCTACTCGCCTGCTGTTAATACTAAATAAATATTCACCCTTTTCCCCATACACCCCTCTTTGCTGGCGTCATTGATTGGTGCAGTAAGACTGCTGTACTCGCCTGCTATTAATACAAAATGAATATTCACCCCTTCCCTCATCCACTCCTCTGTACCAGCGTCAGTAATTGAGTCAGGCTGCTGTATTCCTTGCCCAACGATCACATCGCAGTCCTCGGACTGACCGGTGGTTCTCCTCACCTGACCATGAGAGCTGCATAGAAATGCACGCTGACGCCTGGGGCCGAAAGAGCCGCCGGCTAGTTTGAGGATTGCGATGCATTCGTCTGCTAATACAGCAGTCTGACTGAATTATTGGCGCCGGCACAGAGGAGTGAGTGGGGAACGGGGTGAATATTCATATTGTATTAACAGTAGGCAAGTACAGTCTGACTGCAGCAATCAATGACAGCGGTACAGAGGGGTGGACCGGAGAAAGAGTGAGTATTCATTTTGTATTTACAAGCAACTATAAACATACAGCAATTCAACGTATGTTGAAAGAGCTGCCCGAGCCCTATTTCAGGATATTGTTAGCATGATGAATCACAACTAGGATTATTTTTGGAGTAGGGCTTATATTATAAGCTGAGGGGTGCTTCACACACAGCGAGATCGCTACTGAGATCGCTGCTGAGTCACGTTTTTTGTGACCTCATTAGCGATCTCGCTGTGTGTGACACTGAGCAGCGATCTGGCCCCTGCTTTGAGATCGCTGCTCGTTACACACAGCCCTGGTTCGTTTTTTTATTGTTGCTCTCCCGCTGATAAGCACACATCGCTGTGTGTGACAGCGAGAGAGCAACAATCCTGAATGTGCAGGGAGCAGGAGCCGGCGTCTGACAGCCTGCGGTAAGCTGTAACCAAGGTAAACATCGGGTAACCAAGGTGGTTACCCGATATTTACCTTCGTTACCAGCCTCCGCAGCTCTCATGCTGCCAGTGCCGGCTCCTGCTCCCTGCACACACTAAAGCGGTGTGCGCTGGTAACTAAGGTAAACATCAGGTAACCATACCCGATGTTTACCTTAGTTACCAGCTTCCAGACGCCGGCTCCGTGCAAGCGCAGCGTCGCTTGCACGTCGCTGCTGGCTGGGGGCTGGTCACTGGTCGCTGGTAAGATCTGCCTGTTTTACAGCTCACCAGCGACCAAAAAGGTCAAAAACTCCTGCTAGGGTTTTTTTTTCGGGGTGGGTCTTATTTTCAGGGAAACACAGTATTTTTAATATAAAAATATATAGTAGTGAGCCCATGTAATAGATTTGAGCATCAAGCATGGATGGGGTGCAGATTGTAGCTGCTCAAGCCAGGCCATTAGTGTCAGTGGTGCCCCCTTCAGGACTGACAAGTAATGCATTCCCTGAATGTGATGATTGGCTGGTCACCATTAAAGATTGAGCAATGGTGAAGAAATCTCATATATAGGGGGCAGGAGTACAGAGGGGCCTACTGAACTGATCCTGCTCCATATTTGACAGGTGGGGGATATAAATGGTTGGACAGCGGGATCGGCCTTCTTTCACCCCATTGCCCACACACACAGGGAAGGTCAAACAAGGTTCCTCCACCATAAACTGTCGTTTATGAAGGATTACTACAATGCGGAGCGCAAAGGTGATAAGTAACATCAGAGATGTTTGGGAGTAGGACTATTTTTCGGGAAACGGCCAAAGGAATTGTTTGACTTTACCAAGAGTCTCCATCCATCGTTCTGAACTTTGGGGGTACCGGTTAATCACTCATTAGTTTGTCATGTCTACTCATTGCTCGATCGAGTATCGCAGGTGCTCAAGCGCCATGCCCGATTCCCACCCACCATGTATTTACTCTCTCCCCACCACTCCCCATTAGGTTCAAGGCTCGGGTTCGCCATTGACTTCTATTAGACTCGATACTCGAGTTAAGCCTGTCTGAGCTTCAAACCTGTTCGACTCGAGTACCGAGCACCTCATCACTACTCTATACCAATCTACTATTTACAATATTCTTATGGATATTGTTTTGTTTTCCAGATCTGAAGCTCCTGAACAATATGACAGTTCATTTTACATTTTTCCAAATCTATACGTTGAGAACGTTTTGTGACCTATAGGTCTCATTACAAAGTAACCATAGGGCTGCAGACGTAACGTCCCAGTGATGTGTGTTATCTACCATCCTCATTATCATCTCTTTATACCAAGTGATATAAAACAAACTAATTGTTTAAGGATTTTAACAGTAAAATGAGATGAATCTGAAATATTGAGTCCATCAATCACAACCGTGTGAGCGGAATGTGTCTCTTCATCCTCTAAGTTCTAAAAAGTTGTAATAAAAACTCTATTCCACTTTTTAATTATTGTATCTGTTTCTGGGAAAGATAAGAGGCAACAAATATGAGCGATAGAAAAGTGACCACTTCACTGTGTCTTGCTGTAACGTGGGTACCTCATGTATTTTGTTTTCCCCCCTTCCTCAGAACGGGCTGATCTCAAACACCCCAGAAATGTTTAAACTTAAAATGTGCATCAGACGCAAAACCGACTCCATAGACAAGCGCTTCTGCTTCGACATAGAAGTCATAGAGAGGTAAGTCATCGGCTGCAACACATGAAACAACTACGGTGGCGACTTTTATTTGAACTGTTTCTATTACAATGTTCGATTGTCTTAAAGTGATATTTTGGTTTCTTCATAATTCAGTGAAAATAGCTTGAAAAGTACCTTACAAATATGATGGTTGTTGTAGTAATGGACTCTTTGCTATCTGACCTGCATAGCCCTCCATACATAATAATGGGCCCCACAAAGTTCACCATACAGAATAATGGGCCACACATAGCCCTCCATACATAATAATGGGCCCCACAAAGTTCACCATACAGAATAATGGGCCACACATAGCCCTCCATACATAATAATGGGCCCCACATAGCCCTCCATACAGAATAATGGGCCCCACATAGCCCTCCATACAGAATAATGGACCCCACATAGCCCTCCATACAGAATAATGGGCCCCACATAGTCCTCCATACAGAATAATGGGCCCCACATAGCCCTCCATATAGAATAATAGGCCCCACATAGCCCTCCATACAGAATAATGGGCCCCACATAGTCCTCCATACAGAATAATAGGCCCCACATAGCCCTCCATACAGAATAATGGGCCCCACATAGCCCTCCATACATAATAATGGGCCCCACAAAGTTCACCATACAGAATAATGGGCCACACATAGCCCTCCATACAGAATAATGGGCCCCACATAGCCCTCCATACAGAATAATGCGCCCCACATAGCCCTCCATACTGAATAATGCGCCCCACATAGCCCTCCATACAGAATAATGTGCCCCACATAGCCCTCCATACAGAATAATGCGCCCCACATAGCCCTCCATATAGAATAATGGGCCCCACATAGCCCTCCATACAGAATAATGGCCCCACATAGCCCTCCATACAGAATAATGGGCCCCACATAGCCCTCCATACAGAATAATGGGCCCCACATAGCCCTCCATACAGATTAATGGGCCCCACATAGCCCTCCATATAGAATAATGGGCCCCACATAGCCCTCCATACATAATAATGGGCCCCACAAAGTTCACCATACAGAATAATGGGCCCCACATAGTCCTCCATACAGAATAATGGACCCACATAGCCCTCCATATAGAATAATAGGCCCCACATAGCCCTCCATACAGAATAATGGGCCCCACATAGCCCTCCATATAGAATAATAGGCCCCACATAGCCCTCCATACAGAATAATGGACCCCACATAGCCCTCCATACAGAATAATAGGCCCCACATAGTCCTCCATACAGAATAATGAGCCCCACATAGTCCTCCATACAGAATAATGGCCCCACATAGTCCTCCATACAGAATAATGGGCCCCACATAACCCTCCATACAGAATAATGGACCCACATAGCCATCCATACAGATTAATGGGCCCCACATAGCCCTCCATATAGAATAATAGGCCCCACATAGTCCTCCATACAGAATAATAGGCCCCACATAGCCCTCCATACAGAATAATGGGCCCCACGTAGCTCTTCATACAGAATGGGCCCCACATCGTCCTCCATGCAGAATAATAGGCCCCACATAGCCCTCCATACAGAATAATAGGCCCCACATAGCCCTCCATACAGAAAAATGGGCCCCACATAGCCCTCCATACAGAATAATGGGCCCCACATAGCCCTCCATACAGAATAATGGGCCCCACAAAGATCATACAGAATAATGGGCCCCACATAGCCCTCCATACAGAATAATGGGCCCCACATAGCCCTCCATACAGAATAATGTGCTCCACATAGCCCTCCATACAGAATAATAGGCCCCACATAGTCCTCCATACAGAATAATGGGCCCCACATAGTCCTCCATACAGAATAATGGGCCCCACATAGTCCTCCATACAGAATAATGAGCCCCACATAGTCCTCCATACAGAATAATGGACCCCACACAGCCCTCCATACAGAATAATGGACCCCACACAGCCCTCCATACAGAATAATGGGCCCCACATAGCCCTCCATAATAATGGACCCACATAGCCCTCCATACAGAATAATGGGCCCCACATAGCCCTCCATAATAATGGACCCACATAGCCCTCCATATAGAATAATAGGCCCCACATAGTCCTCCAAACAGAATAATAGGCCCCACATAGTCCTCCATACAGAATAATGGCCCCACATAGTCCTCCATACAGAATAATGGGCCCCACATAGTCCTCCATACAGAATAATGGGCCCCACATAGTCCTCCATACAGAAAAATGGGCCCCACATAGCCCTCCATACAGAATAATGTGCTCCACATAGCCCTCCATACAGAATAATAGGCCCCACATAGTCCTCCATACAGAATAATGGGCCCCACATAGCCCTCCATACAGAATAATGTGCTCCACATAGTCCTCCATACAGAATAATGTGCTCCACATAGTCCTCCATACAGAATAATAGGCCCCACATAGTCCTCCATACAGAATAATGGGCCCCACATAGCCCTCCATACAGAATAATGGGCCCCACATAGCCCTCCATACAGAATAATGGACCCCACATAGTCCTCCATACAGAATAATGAGCCCCACATAGTCCTCCATACAGAATAATGGACCCCACACAGCCCTCCATACAGAATAATGAGCCCCACATAGTCCTCCATACAGAATAATGAGCCCCACATAGTCCTCCATACAGAATAATGTGCCCCACATAGCCCTCCATACAGAATAATGGGCCCCACATAGCCCTCCATACAGAATAATGGACCCCACACAGCCCTCCATACAGAATAATGGGCCCCACATAGCCCTCCATATAGAATAATGGACCCCACACAGCCCTCCATACAGAATGAGCCCCACATAGTCCTCCATACAGAATAATGTGCCCCACATAGCCCTCCATACAGAATAATGGGCCCCACATAGCCCTCCATACAGAATAATGGACCCCACACAGCCCTCCATACAGAATAGTGGGCCCCACATAGCCCTCCATATAGAATAATGGGCCCCACATAGTCCTCCATACAGAAAAATGGGCCCCACATAGCCCTCCATACAGAATAATGGTCCCCACATAGCCCTCCATACAGAATAATGGACCCCACATAACCCTCCATACAGAATAATGGACCCTCATAGCCATCCATACAGAATAATGGCCCCACATAGCCCTCCATACAGAATAATGGGCCCCACATAGCCCTCCATACAGGATAATGGGCCCCACATAGCCCTCCATACAGAATAATGGCCCCCCATAGCCCTCCATACAGAATAATGGGCCCCACATAGCCCTCCATACAGAATAATGGCCCCACATAGCCCTCCATACAGAATAATGGGCCCCACATAGCCATTCATACAGAATAATGGACCCCACATAGTCCTCCATACAGAATAATGGGCCCCACATAGTCCTCCATACAGAATAATGGGCCCCACATATCCCTCCATACAGAATAATGGGCCCCACATAGCCCTCCATACAGAATAATGGGCCCCACATAGTCCTCCATACAGAATAATGGGCTCCACATAGCCCTCCATGCAGAATAATGGGCCCCACATAGCCCTCCATACAGAATAATGGACCCCACATAGTCTCCATACAGAATAATGGACCCCACATAGCCCTCCATACAGAATAATGGGCCCCACATAGTCCTCCATACAGAATAATAGGCCCCACATAGTCCTCCATACAGAATAATGGGCCTCACATAGCCCTCCATACAGAATAATGGGCCACACATAGCCCTCCATACAGAATAATGGACCCACATAGCCCTCCATACAGAATAATGGACCCACATAGTCCTCCATACAGAATAATGGGCCCCACATAGTCCTCCATACAGAATAATGGACCCCACATAGTCTCCATACAGAATAATGGGCCCCACATAGTCCTCCATACAGAATAATGGACCCACATAGTCCTCCATACAGAATAATGGACCCACATAGTCCTCCATACAGAATAATGGACCCCACATAGTCTCCATACAGAATAATAGGCCGCACATAGTCCTCCATACAGAATAATGGCCCCACATAGCCCTCCATACAGAATAATAGGCCTCACATAGTCCTCCATACAGAATAATGGCCCCACATAGTCCTCCATACAGAATAATGGGCCCCACATAGTCCTCCATACAGAATAATGGACCCACATAGTCCTCCATACAGAATAATGGCCCCACATAGTCCTCCATACAGAATAATGGACCCACATAGTCCTCCATACAGAATAATGGGCCCCACATAGTCTCCATACAGAATAATGGGCCCCACATAGTCTCCATACAGAATAATGGGCCCCACATAGTCCTCCATACAGAATAATGGACCTACATAGTCCTCCATACAGAATAATGGACCCACATAGTCCTCCATACAGAATAATGGACCCCACATAGTCTCCATACAGAATAATAGGCCGCACATAGTCCTCCATACAGAATAATGGCCCCACATAGCCCTCCATACAGAATAATAGGCCCCACATAGTCCTCCATACAGAATAATGGCCCCACATAGTCCTCCATACAGAATAATGGGCCCCACATAGTCCTCCATACAGAATAATGGGCCACACATAGTCCTCCATGTTATACATTGGGGTGAGGGGCCGGATGTTGTACATCGGGGGTGAGGGGCTGGATGTTATACATCGGGGATGAGGGGATGGATGTTATATACCGGGGATGAGGGGCTGGATGTTATACATCGGGGATGAGGGGCTGGATATTATATACCGGGGGTGAGGGGCTGGATGTTATACATTGGGGGTGAGGGGCCGGATGTTGTACATCGGGGGTGAGGGGCTGGATTTATACATCGGGGATGAGGGGCTGGATGTTATATACCGGGGATGAGAGGTCAGATGTTGTACATCGGGGGTGAGGGGCTGGATGTTATACATCGGAGGTGAAGGGCCGGATGTTGTACATCGGAGGTGAGGGGCTGGATGTTGTGCATCGGGGTTGAGGGGCTGGATGTTATACACCGGGGATGAGGGGCTGGATGTTATACATCGGGGATGAAGAGCCGGATGTTATACATCGGGGATGAGGAGCCGGATGTTATACATCGGGGGTGAGGGGCTAGATGTTATACATCGGGGATGAGAGGTCAGATGTTATACACCGGGGATGAGGGGCTGAATGTTATACACCGGGGATGAAGAGCCGGATGTTATACACCGGGGGTGAGGGGCCGGATGTTATACATCGGGGGTGAGGGGCCGGATGTTATACACCGGGGATGAGGGGCTGGATGTTATACACCGGGGATGAAGAGACGGATGTTATACATCGGGGATGAAGAGACGGATGTTATACATCGGGGGTGAGGGGCCGGATGTTATACATCGGGGATGAGGGGTCAGATGTTATACATCGGGGATGAGAGGTCAGATGTTATACACTGGGGATGAGGGGCTAGATGTTATACATCGGGGATGAGGGGCTAGATGTTATACATCGGGGATGAGGGGCTAGATGTTATACATCGGGGATGAGGGGCTAGATGTTATACATCGGAGATGAGGGGCTAGATGTTCTACATCGGGGATGAGGGGCTAGATGTTATACATCGGGGATGAGAGGTCAGATGTTATACATCGGGGATGAGAGGGGCCAAATGTTATAGATTGGGGATGAGGGGTCGGTTGTTATACACCAGGGATGATAGAGGCCAGATGTTATACACTGGAGGTGAGGGGCCGGATGTTATACACTGGAGGTGAGGGGCCGGATGTTATACATTGGAGGTGAGGGGCCAGATGTTATACACTGGAGGTGAGGGGCTGGATGTTATACATTGGAGGTGAGGGGCTGGATGTTATACACTGGGGGTGAGAGGAGCCAAATGTTATACATTGAGGATGAGGGGCTAGATGTTATACACCAAGGATGAGGGGCTAGATGTTATATACCGGTGATGAGAGTGGCCAAATGTTATACACTGGGGTGAGAGGGACCTGATGTTATACACCGGGGGTGAGGGGCCGGAACTTATACACCAAGGAATGAGGGGCTGAATGTTGTACATCACGGCAATGAGACTGAATGAAAAACATTAATTCCGTGATTAAGTCGTGAGCTCTAATACTTTTATCCTTTAACATCTCTCAATCTATGTTCTTCTCTCCAGACAAGGCATCATAACTCTTCAAGCCTTATCTGAGGCAAATCGGAAACAATGGCTGGAGGCAATGGATGGAAAAGAGCCGGTGAGATACATTTTAATGCAAATATTTGCTTTATGGACATCTGTTTGTAATAAAAAGCATTTCATCCTAAAATACAAAAATTCCCTTTCCAAATAGCTGCATTTGTTTTTGCTGAAACTGGGTTTCGCTCTATATTGCTTCCACCTCGGCTTCACAGATTTCAACCCCTGAAGAAGCAATAACCATATTGTTGATTTATTTATCATTGTATTTTATATTTATTAAGTTAACTCAATAGTCTCCTGTCTTTGAATATTGATCACTACACGAGCACTTTGGTGTAAAAACTTAAGTATGATGTCGGTGACATCACTGTATTGAAACATTATGGCCCCAATTCATGTTATTAGTTAGTGATTTATCAGAACTTTTCTAGTTTTTCCAGTGAATTCAATGTAGTTATGAGTCAGGGGAAAAAAAAACAAAAGACCTATGTAATGGCCTGTCTGGAGGCCAATCTAAATTCTGTGCACACATAATGATCATTAAAGGGGTATTCCCGTCCCATCTCCAAGATCCTATCCCAATATGTAGTATGTATAATAATAAAAATATTTGCAAATGCCTCCAATTAGAAATGTAGTCGTCACGCCAGGTACGGGGAAGTACCAAGTGAGTTGCGAAAGGTAAAGGAAGGGGACCCCTGCGTCTAGAGAAGGGGGAAGATGGTGACCCCTGACCAAACCTACCACTGGTCCCTGGGGTCCCTTACCACTCTAGATAGGTTCTGTACCTATGCGCCGAGTCAGATATCTGACCCTAGTTATCCCTACAGCTGGACCCTAAACAGGGTGGATAAAAATCTTGATTTTTTTAAAAAAATCAGATTTTTTTGATTTAAATCAGATTTTTTTGTTTTAAATCATTTGATTTAAATCAGATTTTTTTAATCAAGTTGTACACAAGCAAAACTTTGTCTTTTTGCAAATCTAATTGTTTTACACAAATAAAAATATTAAAACAGTTGATTATGAAACCTAATAATTTTTATTTGCACTATTAAACACTCAGAATTGAACTACAGAGAGTAAGTACTTTTTAACAATAGCCTATCTCTAACGTTTGAAGTAAGCAAACATCTTCAGTGAATACATCAGTCCTTTAAGCCTACTGTTTATTTAGGACTTTTAATAGGAAAACCAGTTGTCCTGCTTTAGCAGTTCCTAAGCGGTTTCGGACTGTTGTGTGCACAAAACCAAATGAAGAAAACAATCTCTACTCCTGCGGATGAAGCCGATGCAGTCAGTAGCTGAGTAGCTAGATTTATTATCTTTGCTGGAAGAACAAGTGATTGCGACTTCCACCAGTCCAGTGGTTTTAGTTCATTAACGACGTTATCTGCAAACATGTATTTTTGAAATGGTGCAGATTCACACTTCAATTTCAGCACAGTTGCCACAATGTCATGGTTAGTATTGGCGAGCCACTCCATTGCAGAGTTGATTTCCGCCTCAGATAATTTTTTCCCTCTGTAGATGGGATGCAAGATATTGGCTAAATAGTGTTCTTCTTTTAATGCTTGGTCCTTGCGGTGCTGTATTGCAACCTTTACATTGTTTGAGAGGTTCAAGAGATCTAGAGAACCTTCTAAATCTTTCCAAGCTTCTGTGGCATCAGCTATGGTTGCAGTATCTTTCTGCATTTTATCCAACACAATCGATATTGGCTTTAACCTTTCCAAAAGGTCCTCGGCATTTCTCTTCACACCAAGATTTAATACTTTGCTTCGTATATTAGCATCAATTTTATCCCGATGTGTTTCGCAAATGGACAGTAATTTTGACCAGTTGTTAATAAACAGTTCCAAGCAGTCAGCCAAGGTATTCCATCTAACATCTTGTGGTAGAACCAACTTCAGTCCTCCCATTTCCTTGTAGGTTGCATGTGCAAAATGATTATTGCGGAAATATTTAACAATTTCTACAACATGTTCCTTGACACCCAAAATATGCAGGTCTTTTGCCAAAAGATGCAACAAATGGGCAGAACAACCGTATGTAATGACATTTGTGTCATCCTGTGCCAGTTCCGCTCGCATTTTTGCCACATTGCTTGCGTTATCAGTAACTAAGCTCCTTACTTTACATCCAAACTGTTCTTGGCATTGGTGAATTGAGTTCTTAGCAATTTCAAGTAAATATTCAGCAGTATGTGAATTTCCAGATGTGTCGATTGTGTCTGTAAGGTAAGTTTCACCATCTTCTGTTGTGACACAAGTGCAAATTATGGGGTCGTTGTGGATGTTGCTCCAACCATCCAAGCTCATGTTAACAACCTTGTCTTTCAAATATTTTGTACAAGCCGCTCTTTCTATGTCGTATACAGCCTGACGATGTTTTCCTGAGATATCAAATCTACTTGGTGGTTTGTAGCCTGGTCTAATTCCTTCGATCATTTGTACAAACAATGGGTGCTCAACTAGTCGGAAAGAAGAATTGGTTGCAAATATGAATTTAGCAATTAATTCATCAAAATGTTCTTTCTGGCTCGTCGTAGTCTTTAAGATGAATTTTTCTACACTTTGTTGCACGCAAAGTTTTTTTTTGGGCTGCTTTGTTGAAGTTGTACCCAGATATTGATTGTCACGTGCAGCACAAGCCATATTTGACCCTGAAAGCACAGAAATTAAAAATATAAATCGACTGCGTATTTGAAAAAATATAATGAAAATATTGAAACAAACTTTTTGAACAATGTAATGGTCCTCGTCCTATAAGGGCTGTCTCAAAAGTTATGCTACTCAAGTTTTCCGGTGAGGTTGCTGTAATACTGGTAACTAATATCAGAGCCTCAGCAACTGAAAAAAATTATGTCACAAAAGTTTTAAAAATGTTTTTTTTTTAAAATGGTCAATTTGGCAGACTTCAAAAGTGAATTGCAGCCTACAATAAAAAAAAAAATAAGCGTATACACAGTTTATTTTTACTTTAAAGGACATGTGCACCTTTATTTTTTAAGGTGCAGCCAGTCACAGTGTGCACATGTCCTCCCCCCGCAGCTCTCTTACCTCCGATGTCAGCGCTGCGGGGATCCGTGGCTTCGTTCTGCCCGTCCGCGAGCGCGCCTCCATTCATTTCAATGGAGCGTGCGGCCCGCTGACGTCACGCCGCTGGATCACTGCGAGTAGGCCGCAACTGGAGGACGGGAGGCGGACGGTCAAAACGAAGCCACGGATCTCAGCGCTGCGGGGATCGGAGGTAAGAGCGCTGCGGGGGGGGGACATGTGCACCTTAAAAAAATAAAGGTGCACATGTCCTTTAGCGTTAATTTTCTGTGAAATATTGCCTTAACATAAATTTAAATTCTATACTCCAGAACTACCAGTGCTAGAAATTTTTCTTTTCATAGACTTTAACCATCCCAGTAAAATGTCTGTTAAAAAAATAGGTTGTAAATTAATTGCCAGACTTACCACTACTACTAGGCTCCTGGTGCATAAGAAGCTGTGGGGGTTCATTGACATTAGTTGTATCACTATCAACATCTTCATTTCCCTTCTGGTTGCAGTTTTCATAATGTGATTTCAAACGGCAAACAAGTCCTTGGATATCCTTTTGACAGTATTTGCACTTTGCTCTTGCACCTTTCTTTCCAAGATCTGCTGCTGGCATCTCAACAAAATGAACCCAAATAGGGTCTCTCTTACGACCTGCTGCCATGGCTCACACAGATCACTTATGAAGTTTGATTGTTACTACAGCCTGAGCCAAGCACTGCTGATGTTACTACAGCCTGAGCCAAGTACTGCTGACTATCCAACAAGTTTGGGCATGTCAACTGAATGCAGGGAAAAAGAAACTAAACCAAAACTGAAACCAAGCTAGAAGTGTGGAATTAAAGGGGCAGTATGAACAAAATGTGGAGGCTATTAATAGTTTATACAATTAAGACATGCTGCTTTTAAACACCTACCTATTGCCATATAGTAAAACAAAAAAGATTTTTACTTACTTTGGGGTCCCCCCCTCACCCTGGCGTTAGATCGTTGCCCCTAGTTTCGTCCGTGTAACTATGGGTGCACATGCACACTGCTCTCACTTCTCATTTTAATCGTGATTTATATTAAAAAAAAAACTTTTGATTTAAATCAGTGATTTAAATCATGATTAAAATCATGATTTAAATCGATCCGATTTAAATAGAAAAAAATCTTTTGATTTAAATCGTGATTTAAATCATGATTTAAATCGGCGTGATTTAAATCAATCCACCCTGACCCTAAATAGACAATGGGTGGGATGAGCTTTTCGTCAACTCCACTAAACGCTAAAGGAAGACACAAGGAGGACACACGCATGCATGAACTACTTATCCACAGATAATTCAGGTAGAAGTTGAGCAAAGCTTCAGCAACGATACTACAGATGAGAGCAAGCCACCTGCTTGCAACCAGAGCTAGAATAACCTGAATAATATTACCAGCACCAGTCCAGGGAAGAAGGGAGTATTTAAGCACTAAGAAAATACTGATGATCAGCAGCTGGGTGGAAGGTGAGCTCATGCTGGGTCCAAAAGGAGAGAGATGAATCCAGCAGGAAAGTTACCTGGTAAAATGAATACTGACAGCAGGAACAATGGAAAGTCAGGGAGCATATTGTGCAGCCAAACGCTGTGACCTTCTATTGCCAGAAACCACAAGACTGTCTGTCACCCATGACACACCCGTGACAGTAGTCTAGTTTTCCTAATAAGCTATACCCTTACCTCATGTGCAGGGCATTGCACATGAGGTAAGCATATAGCTATATGTGTGGCCGTAAACTTAGATACTTAAGCTACTGCATTTTCAGAAGCACTATACTAAATTTCTAATTCTTATTATTACACGTACTACATATTGGCATAGGATATTGGAGATGGGAACACTCCTTTTAATGTGCTGTATGCATAGAAAGGCATCACTCGGCGCATGTTCTGTTTACACATGGTAATGTGCTGCCGAGAATGAAGATTGTAATGCTGGCATGAACCAATCACAAGGCAAACAAGTCAGACGATTGCCAGTATGTTTATACAAGAGGATAATTGGCAAACGAGCGTTCTAGCAAACATGTGTGCCCGATTATTGGGCTGTTGGATGGAAGGAGAAAGACAGGTATATGGATTTCTAAGCAATTTGGGTGACCCTGTGACAGAATGAAAGCTGCAGCAAATGCTGATAACTACTTCCTGGAGATAGCTACCATAGAAAGAAGGGAGCAGGGCAAAGTTATCTTTGTTTTTTAAGAAAAATATTATTTTCTGTATGCAATACCTGTAACCCTCTCATTTTTTGTCTAAAATCATAATATATAAATTATTTACGATTTCTTTTTTATATTTCAGATTTACACACTTCCAGCGATTATTAGTAAAAAGGAGGAAAGTAAGTGCTTGTGCTGTGTGCAAAACTAGAGCCAGATGTAAGAAGGAGTATAAGGCTATGTGCGCACGCTGCATTTTTTCATACCCGCGGATTTTCCGCTGCGGAATTAATGAGCATGTCACTTCTTTTCCGCAGGTCCCTGCGGTTTTTGGCATAGATAATGGTAAAAATCCGCAGGGACCAACCTACGGAAAATCCACGACAAATCCGCACCAAACCGCGGTTAAACCACATGCGGATTTCGTTGCGGTTTTGGTTCAGATTTTTAGCGCGGGGGCGGGATTCTTTCAGAGGGTCTGTTTTTTTCCTTAAGAAAAAGTCACTTTCTAGTGCACACATCTAATATATAAAGCTGAATGTGTGTATGTGTGTGTGTGTGTGTGTATGTATGTCCGGGATTGGCATCCGCACCGTCGCAGCTACAGCCACAAAATTTTGCACACTCACACTTCTGGACCCCGAGAGCGTCATAGGCTATGTTTTGAGGGGAAATTTTAATCCCACTCTTTACAGTTATTCACCAAAAATCCTGCCTCCATTAAAGCGAATGGAGCTGGGAGCCACAGTGCAGCCAGAACTTCAGAAGAATGCGCAGCCACGCCCTTATATGGAATGTTGGCGTGTCACAATGCAGCCAAAGAAAGAGACAGACACAGACAGGGAAAGAGGCAGACACAGACAGGGTAAGAGACAGACATAGACAGGGTAAGAGACAGACAAACAGACAGACTGACAGGGAAAGAGACAGACAGGTTAAGAGACAGACACAGACAAAGAGACAGACAGACACAGGGAAACAGACAGACAGGGAAAGAGAGGGAAAGAGACAGACAGGGAAAGTGACAGAGATAGATAGACAGACAAGGAAAGAGATAGATAGACAGACAGGGAAAGAGATTGAGACAGACTGAGAAAGAGACAGAGACAGTCAGGGAAAGAGACAGACAGACAAAGATAGAGAGAGAGACAGAGAGATATATACAGAGGGGGAGACAGACAGAGAATGGGAGAGAAACAGAGAGACAGTTACTATCCCGGGTGTTAATACATTCTATTTATACATTCTATCCCGGGAATGTTAATACATTCTATTTTGTTAACAGCAGTTATTAACTCGGGCGAAGCTGTGTAGTACAGCTAGTGGTATAATAAAGCTGAGTTCACATGGGGAAAACCGTAACAGCCCTGTGCCGCTGCAGATTATACTAAATCATACAGGGAAACCGATGGCTTACCTGCGATAAAAGCGAGTCTGAACTGTGTGTGTGAACGCAGCCTAGGACCCCAATTCGTCATTAGCATTTTTTGAGTCCTTTTATTTTGTCATATTGATCACAATGGGTGCGAAATGATTAGTGAATTGGCACAAGTTCAAAGAGGATCATTTTTTATGCTTTTTTTGCACCTTTTAAACAGTAAAAAGTTGTATGATCCTTTCAACAACCTTTAAAATGTTGCACCTTTGTCTTTAACTGAGCAAAAAATAAAAATTGGACAAATATTGTACAAAACGTTTTACAGAGATGTCAAAAAGTTGCAAATAATTAATTAGGCTGAAACTTTTGGATAATAAAAATCATGCCCATAATGTCCAATGGAAAATAAAACAGATAAACCCTACTTTAAAAGGAATCTGTCAGCAGGTTTTTGGCATGTAAACTAGAGCAGCATGACATAGGGGCAGAGAACCTGATTCCAGCGATGTCTCATTTACTGGGCTGCTTGTTGCCGTTTTGATCAAATCACTGTTTTCTCTGCTGTTTATCTACTAGTTCTCTGAATGCTGAGCTCTTTAAAACCCTGCCCACATCACTGATTGGCTGCTTTCTCTGTGCACTGTGCATAGACAGAAAGTTTCTAATCAATGGTGGGGGCAGGGGTTACACAGAGCAGGAGAATTACATGGCACAAGACACCTCATCCACTAGTGATATTTTCCTGCTGAGAAAACAGTGATTTTTTTTTTAAACTTTCGCAAGCAGCCCAGTAATATCCTACATTTTGCTGCTCTCATATAAATGGCTAAAACCTGCTGACAGATTCCCATTAAGTTAACGGGGAACTTATTACCTCAGAAAACACTATTTAACTGGAGATATAAGTTTAATCTGCAGGTAAATAGTGTTAACATGGTGCTTCATCTTTACTGACAGTGCGGCTGCTGGGAGAAAATAAAACTTTTATTTTCTCTCAGTAGCCACTGACTTTCAATTATGGGGCATGCATGCAGCACACTATATTGGGAGTGGTGGCTGTAAGCACATCCCAGCACTTGGCTTGACAGGTGCCTCTACAGTGTATTTATGCAGAGTGACCTGTCAATCAGTGTGCTGGGGTATGCTTACAGCCACCGCTCATGGTATACTTGAAGGCGCTCTGTGCACGTCTCTATGACTGAAAGTCGGCGGCTCTCTTCTCGGTAGTTGTACTTTCAGTTAGGAAACGTAACAATTTTTACCAGCAGATTGGGGTGGACATATGATGCATAGGGGCCCAAGAGGTAAGGGGGCCCATTTCTACCACTAAGGATAGTGGATAGTGGAATTATGAATTATGGGGGGCCAGTATCAGGAGCCCTTATCAGGGGCCATCATCAGGGGCCATCATCAGGGGCCATCATCAGGGGTCATCATCAGGAGCCATCATCAGTGGCCATCATCAGGGTCCATCATCAGGAGTCATAATCATAAGTCATTATCAGGAGCCCTCATCAGGAGCCATCATCAGGAGCCATCATCAGGGGCCATCATCAGGGGCCATCATCAGGGGCCATCATCAGGAGCCATTATCAGGGGCCATCATCAGGAGCCATCATCAGGAGCCATCATCAGGAGCCATCATCAGGGGCCATCATCAGGGGCCATCATCAGGGGCCATCATCAGGGGCCATCATCAGGAGCCATTATCAGGGGCCGTTTTAATGGGCCATCATTAGGGGCCATTATCAGGGACCATCATCGGGGGCCATTATCAGGGGTCATTATCAGGGGCCATTATCAGGAGCCATCATCAGGGGCCATCATCAGGAGCCATCATCAGGAGCCATTATCAGGGGCCGTTTTAATGGGCCATCATTAGGGGCCATTATCAGGGACCATCATCGGGGGCCATCACCAGGGGCCATTATCAGGAGCCATCATGAGGAGCCATTATCAGGAGCCATTATCAGGAGCCATTATCGGGGGCCATTATTGGGGGCCATCATCAGGGGCCATCATCGGGGGTCATCATCGGGGGCCATTATCAGGAACCATCATCAGGAGCCATTATCAGGGGCCATCACCAGGGGCATTTATTCAGGAGCCATCATTAGGGGCCATTATCAGGGGCCACAGTGAAAGGCTGTTTAATGAAGCTTTTCTACCACATGCCCTTTGTTGGTTTAGTAACACCATCTACTTTTTTTGTGTTTTAGTGTTTTTAAATGAAGCCGGCTTCAACTTTGTGAAAAAATGCATCCATTCTGTGGAGACGCGAGGTGAGGGCTCCGATAATCTGTTCTCTGTAACACGACAACATGGAGAGTGTTCAGTTACACGACACTGGCAGATTAATATCACTGGCCTCAAAGGCAGAAATTCAGGTCACCTAAAAATTACTGTTAACCAGAGTATCGGGGACCCATTTATAGCAAACGCTGAGGGGTCCTGAAGATGCTGCTTAATGAGGCCCTTACACTGTTTATACCTGACTCTTACATATGCTAATATCCCCATAACCATAGCTATAGCGCCCGCATACGCAGTGGCAGAGTGCCCCCAATAGTAATGATTAATAGCAAGTGCCCCTAATATCAGTGAAAGCCTGAGAGAGCATAATAGTGTCAGACATAGAGTACCACAAAGTCCCAGCCATTGACAACCACCAAAAACTGTGCCAACCAATGTCCTCAATAACAGAGCTAGCCATAGAAAACCCCCAATAACCGCATCAACCACCAAAGAGTGTCTTGATAAACATGCCAACCATAGTTCCCATTAACAGTGTAAGTCACAGGGTGCTATCCAGAGAGTACCCCCAATAGCAGTGTCATGCAGAGTGTCCCCTATAACAGTGTTAGGCCTAAGCCACGCGGCGAGAAAATCGATGCGAGTGGAGTGCGATAAAACATCGCATTCCACTCGAACCAATATTAGCCTATGTGTCAGCGCACATGAGCGACTATTTTCTCAGTCCGATTAGGATGCTGCGATTGTAATGCGAGACTCTTTTCTCTCGCACCCATTCAAGTGTATGGGCGAGAGAAAAATCGCACTGCACTCCCAGTACACCGGTGTACCACGAGTGCCGAGCGAGAATGGCAATAGCCGGCAACAGAGGAGATAGGGAGATAAATCCCTCCCCTTCTCAGTGGCGGCCCTACCCTCCTCAGCACTGGTCCTCCGCTCCGCAGCGCCGGCCCATCCCTCCTCCTCAGTGCCGGCCCTCCTCCTCCCGCAGCTGAAGTCCGCTCGCACAGTCGGACCGCAGTCGCAGCGAAACTCCCATGAATGCGAGCCGAGTGTCATGCGAGCATCGCTCTAGTGCCCCGTCTGGCCCCGGCCTTAGGAAAAGAGTACCCCAAATAGCAGTGTCAGTCATAGTGTGCACCAACAACAGTGTGAGCCAGAGAATGTCCCCAATAACTGTGTAAGACATAGTGTGCACCGGTACCAATGTCAGCCAGAGAGTGTCCCCAGTTGCAGTGTCCGCCATAGAATGCAACAATAACAGCGTCCCCAATAACAGTGTCAGTGTGTCCCCTATAGCAGTGTCACAAGAGTGTCGCCAATAACAGTGTCAGACATAGTGTGCGCCAGTAACACTGTCAAGCAGAGTGTCCCCAATAGCAGTGTTCACCATAGAGTGCACCAATAACAGTGTCAGACAGTGTGTCCCCAATAACAGTGTCAAGAAGAGTGTCCCTAATAGCAGTGTCAGGCAGCGTGTCCCCAATAACAGTGTCAGGCAGAGTGTCCCCAATAACAGTGTCAGGAAGAGTGTCCCTAATAGCAGTGTCAGGCAGCATGTCCCCAATAACAGTGTCAGGAAGAGTGTCCCCAATAGCAGTGTCAGGCAGAGTGTCCCCAATAACAGTGTCAGGCAGAGTGTCCCCAATAACAGTGTCAGGCAGAGTGTCCCCAATAACAGTGTCAGGCAGAGTGTCCCCAATAACAGTGTCAGGCAGAGTGTCCCCAATAACAGTGTCAGACAGTGTCCCCAATAACAGTGTCAGGCAGAGTGTCCCCAATAACAGTGTCAGGCAGAGTGTCCCCAATAACAGTGTCAGGCAGAGTGTCCCCAATAACAGTGTCAGGCAGAGTGTCCCCAATAACAGTGTCAAGCAGCGTGTCCCCAATAACAGTGTCAGACAGTGTCCCCAATAACAGTGTCAGGAAGAGTGTCCCTAATAGCAGTGTCAAG
This sequence comes from Anomaloglossus baeobatrachus, assembly GCF_048569485.1. NCBI lineage: Eukaryota > Metazoa > Chordata > Amphibia > Anura > Aromobatidae > Anomaloglossus > Anomaloglossus baeobatrachus. The sequence goes on along the minus strand of NC_134354.1, from coordinate 751,390,176 downwards.
CAGCGTGTCCCCAATAACAGTGTCAGCAGTGTCCCCAATAACAGTGTCAGGAAGAGTGTCCCTAATAGCAGTGTCAGGCAGCATGTCCCCAATAACAGTGTCAGGCAATGTCCCCAATAACAGTGTCAGGAAGAGTGTCCCCAATAACAGTGTCAGCCAGAGTGTCCCCAATAACAGTGTCAGCCAGAGTGTCCCCAATAACAGTGTCAGGCAGTGTCCCCAATAACAGTGTCAGGAAGAGTGTCCCCAATAACAGTGTCAGGCAGAGTGCCCCCAATAACAGTGTCAGCCAGAGTGCCCGCAATAACAGTGTCAGCCAGAGTGTCCCCAATAACAGTGTCAGGCAGAGTGCCCCCAATAACAGTGTCAGGAAGAGTGCCCCCAATAACAGTGTCAGGCAGAGTGCCCCCAATAACAGTGTCAGGCAGAGTGTCCCCAATAACAGTGTCAGGCAGAGTGTCCCCAATAACAGTGTCAGACAGAGTGTCCCCAATAACAGTGTCAGACAGAGTGTCCCCAATAACAGTGTCAGGCAGAGTGTCCCCAATAACAGTGTCAGGCAGAGTGTCCCCAATAACAGTGTCAGCCAGAGTGCCCCCAATAACAGTGTCAGGCAGAGTGCCCCCAATAACAGTGTCAGGCAGAGTGCCCCCAATAACAGTGTCAGGCAGAGTGTCCCCAATAACAGTGTCAGACAGAGTGTCCCCAATAACAGTGTCAGACAGAGTGTCCCCAATAACAGTGTCAGGCAGAGTGTCCCCAATAACAGTGTCAGGCAGAGTGTCCCCAATAACAGTGTCAGCCAGAGTGCCCCCAATAACAGTGTCAGGCAGAGTGCCCCCAATAACAGTGTCAGGCAGAGTGTCCCCAATAACAGTGTCAGCCAGAGTGTCCCCAATAACAGTGTCAGGCAGAGTGCCCCCAATAACAGTGTCAGGCAGAGTGCCCCCAATAACAGTGTCAGGCAGAGTGTCCCCAATAACAGTGTCAGCCAGAGTGCCCCCAATAACAGTGTCAGACAGAGTGTCCCCAATAACAGTGTCAGGCAGAGTATCCCCAATAACAGTATCAGGCAGAGAGTGTCCCCAATAACAGTGTCAGGAAGAGTGTCCCCAATAACAGTGTCAGACAGAGAGTGTCCCCAATAACGGTGTCAGGCAGAGTGTCCCCAATAACAGTGTCAGGCAGAGTGTCCCCAATAACAGTGTCAGGCAGAGTGTCCCCAATAACAGTGTCAGGCAGAGTGTCCCCAATAACAGTGTCAAGCAGCGTGTCCCCAATAACAGTGTCAGACAGTGTCCCCAATAACAGTGTCAGGAAGAGTGTCCCTAATAGCAGTGTCAAGCAGCGTGTCCCCAATAACAGTGTCAGCAGTGTCCCCAATAACAGTGTCAGGAAGAGTGTCCCTAATAGCAGTGTCAGGCAGCATGTCCCCAATAACAGTGTCAGGCAATGTCCCCAATAACAGTGTCAGGAAGAGTGTCCCCAATAACAGTGTCAGCCAGAGTGTCCCCAATAACAGTGTCAGGCAGTGTCCCCAATAACAGTGTCAGAAAGAGTGTCCCCAATAACAGTGTCAGGCAGAGTGCCCCCAATAACAGTGTCAGCCAGAGTGCCCGCAATAACAGTGTCAGCCAGAGTGTCCCCAATAACAGTGTCAGGCAGAGTGCCCCCAATAACAGTGTCAGGAAGAGTGCCCCCAATAACAGTGTCAGAAAGAGTGCCCCCAATAACAGTGTCAGGCAGAGTGTCCCCAATAACAGTGTCAGACAGAGTGTCCCCAATAACAGTGTCAGACAGAGTGTCCCCAATAACAGTGTCAGGCAGAGTGTCCCCAATAACAGTGTCAGGCAGAGTGTCCCCAATAACAGTGTCAGCCAGAGTGCCCCCAATAACAGTGTCAGGCAGAGTGCCCCCAATAACAGTGTCAGGCAGAGTGTCCCCAATAACAGTGTCAGCCAGAGTGTCCCCAATAACAGTGTCAGGCAGAGTGCCCCCAATAACAGTGTCAGGCAGAGTGCCCCCAATAACAGTGTCAGGCAGAGTGTCCCCAATAACAGTGTCAGCCAGAGTGCCCCCAATAACAGTGTCAGACAGAGTGTCCCCAATAACAGTGTCAGGCAGAGTGTCCCCAATAACAGTATCAGGCAGAGAGTGTCCCCAATAACAGTGTCAGGAAGAGTGTCCCCAATAACAGTGTCAGACAGAGAGTGTCCCCAATAACGGTGTCAGGCAGAGTGTCCCCAATAACAGTGTCAGGCAGAGTGTCCCCAATAACAGTGTCAGGCAGAGTGTCCCCAATAACAGTGTCAGACAGAGTCTTCCCAGTAACAGTGTTAATCAGAGTGCCCCCAATAACAGTGTCAGGCAGAGTGTCCCCAATAACAGTGTCAGCCAGAGTGTCCCCAATAACAGTGTCAGGCAGAGTGCCCCCAATAACAGTGTCAGGCAGAGTGCCCCCAATAACAGTGTCAGGCAGAGTGTCCCCAATAACAGTGTCAGCCAGAGTGCCCCCAATAACAGTGTCAGACAGAGTGTCCCCAATAACAGTGTCAGGCAGAGTGTCCCCAATAACAGTGTCAGGCAGAGTGTCCCCAATAACAGTATCAGGCAGAGAGTGTCCCCAATAACAGTGTCAGGAAGAGTGTCCCCAATAACAGTGTCAGGAAGAGTGTCCCCAATAACGGTGTCAGGCAGAGTGTCCCCAATAACAGTGTCAGGCAGAGTGTCCCCAATAACAGTGTCAGGCAGAGTGTCCCCAATAACAGTGTCAGACAGAGTCTTCCCAGTAACAGTGTCAGGAAGAGTGTCCCCAATAACAGTGTCAGACAGAGTCTTCCCAGTAACAGTGTTAATCAGAGTGTCCTCAATAACAGTGTCAAAAAAGTTCCCCAACAACAGTTTTTAGAGTTTCCCCAATGGCCGTGTTAGGCAGAGAGTGTCTGTGATAACCACCATTAACATAAGCAGAGAAAACAAATGCATTGTTATAAATGTGTCAGAGAGTGACCCTATAAAACACCATACAATTTAGGCGATTTCTACACATTATTTGTACACTGTACGGCTGGTGCGGTAGTAAGGACCCTCCATCCTGACATTGTGCATAATACAAAGTTCAGATCACATTTATACTCAGTCTTCCTGGTACAGATATAACTTCTGAGCGTTATATTACCTGTGCTGTCTCTTTTATACAGGTATTACTATTTTGGGACTATACCGAATTGGGGGTGTCAACTCCAAAGTCCAGAAGTTGATGAATACGGTTTTCTGTAGGTATCTTTATTGTGTACTGGAATGTAAACGGAGACTATTTATATGGTTATAATGGTGTCTAAGAAGAGATTGCTCCAGCTGAGGTTCCCTCATTTATGGTGACGCCATATAATGCTGCAATCCGCCTGTAGATAGGAGTAGAGCGACCAAACCTGAGATGTTCATTATATACAGAACTGGTCAAGAGTTTGGACACACCTGTTCATGCATCAGTTTGCCTTTTCTTAATGGAATGTGAACCTTGTAAATTCAGACTGAAGGCAGCAAAACAGCAGAGGCACACATATAGAAACCGGGTGTAAAGAATCCCTTGTGAGACAAAGCAAAAATATGTGTTGAACCTTAGATTCCTCACAGTGTCCCCCTTTTACTCTGATGACAGCAGTAAGTCATGCTGCATGATGGGCACCACAGAAGTAGAAACCATTCACTCACCTTTTTTGCCTCTCACAAAGACATGAAGGTTGATATCAAAATCTAAAATGTTTACTCCCCAGATATCCGTACAGATTTCCACTGATCTAATGTCCAGTCCTTATGTTGCCTGGTTCAAACAAATCTCTTCTTGTTTGTGGATTTCTGTTGTGTATACTTTGTAGCAATTCGACCATAAAGGCGTGTCTCTCACTATCTCCTCTGGGCAGTTGATGGTGAGATGTGTCTGAGACTTTATGTCTTCATATCATTTATTCGGGCTGCTGGCTGAGGTACTGTCAATTTGTAGTGTCTGAGGTTGGTAACTCTGATGAACTTATCCTCTGCAGCAGAGGTAATTCTTACTCTTTCTTTCCTGAGGTATGCATTATGAGAGCTAGTTTCATTATAGTGATTGATGGTTTTCATGACTACATTTGAGAATAACTTCAAGGTTCTAGTAGTTTTTTTTTTTATTGACTGAACTTCATGTCTTAAAGAGAATCTGTCACTAGATTTGTTCCCTAGAAGCTGTGTCCACCACCAGTAAGCTCTTGTATACAGCATTCTCGAATGCCAAACTACAAAAAAAAATAAGATAAACCTTCAAAATAATAAAATTTAATATTAACCGCTGCTTCTACACTAGACCACAGGGGAACATAATAATAACAACTGTCTATTCTACTCTAGATCACCAGTGAATAAAGGTTACTCTCTGTTCTATGCTAGACCACAAATCAAAAATACAGCTCTGGCAAAAATTAAGAGACCACTGCAAAATTGTCAGTTTTTCTGATTTTTCTCTCTATATTTTTGAGTAAAATGTAAATTGTTCTTGTATTCTATAAACTACTGACAAAGTCTCCGAATTTCCGAGCAATAAATTTAGTATTTATTTTCTGAAAATGAGAAATGGTCAAAATAACAAAACAATGCATTGCTTTCAGACCTCAAATAATGCAAAGAAAACAAGTTCATAATCATTTAGAAACAACAATACTAATAATGTTTTATCTCACGAAGATTCAGAAATTAATATTTTGTGGAATAACCATGATGTTTAATACCAGCTTTCATGCATCTTGGCTGCTTTCCACCAGTCTTTCACACTGCTTTTGGGTGATCTTTGCCACTCCTGGCACAAAAATTTAAGCAGTTCTTAGTTTGATGCCTTGTGAGTATCCATGTTCCTCTTGATTACATTCCAGAGGTTTTCAATGGCGTTCAGGTCTGGAGATTGGGCTGGCCATGACAGGGTTTTGATGTGGTAGTCCTTCATCCACACATTGATTGACCTAGTTGTGTGGCATTGAGCGCATCACTCATCACTAGTTACGAGTACTGAGCACTCGAGCATGGTAGTGCTCGCTCATCACTAGTTACGAGTACTGAGCACCCGAGCATGGTAGTGCTCGTGTGGCGCCCCTGACCTGGTCAGGCACCACTGAGTACTGCACCCATGCTGGGGCAGTACTTCCAGGTAATCCTAAAGGCTGGAATAGGGTGTGTACGCACAAACACATAGCAACCAGGTCTCCCACACCATGAGAGGGGACCCTTGGGCAGACCAAAGAGGGGGCTTGCCTCCACATCTCAGCAAGGGGTGTAGGGGGAGGGACTCGAAGCTAGGGTTGCAGCGGCTGTCAGGAAAGTAGGAGGAGAGCCAGTCTGGTGGCGGAGAGTGTCAGTTGCTAGCAGGCACGCGGACACGCTAGTCAGACCCTGCATGCGTAGTAGCCGTTAGCGGGGAGAACGGTTTCCAGCAAGTCAGTCAGAAAGACGCTGAGGAAGTCAGCTGGTCGAGTACGGGGACCCCTGGTGACTAGGCGCGCACGGGGAACAGGTCCCTAGAGTAGACGTCCATATATTGATCTGCTAAACCTGCCGGTGAGGGGAACCACAAGTCCCTCACCAGCCATCTAGAGTCCGAGCCTCAGCAGCAACGAGAGGGCCCATAAGGGGGATCGAGCCTGGAGCCATCTCCCTTGGTCCACGCTTCCGGCAAATGGGCCAAAAAGGGGAGAAAAGGCAGTAGCGACTTCCCTGGATGAATCCCACGGTACTTCAAGTCAGGGGTTATCCAAAACAAGAAGTGCTAGGAAGGCAAGTTAATGGCTACCCTTAAACCAGCCTGAAGGATACCTGGTTTCACCTGGTTTAATCTCAGCATCGCCCGGGTACCTCACAAAACAACAAAAGTGAGTAAACAAGTTGAAAGACACTTTGGACTGAGACTGAGTTATTCTGAGACCTGTTGTTCTACCCACCTGAGCCCCTGGGGCCAGCCTCACTCACGGGAGGCCATACCATCAGACTGCAGACTCCATCAGCCCCAGATGCTCGTTAAATCTGCAGTGGCAGTCACCCATATCCCTGACCACAAACCATGAGTGGCATCACGACTCCTACATACATAAAACTGAAATACCTGTTGCCAGAGTTACCAAAGTGGAGTCCCTGAAGGTGGAGTGAAGTCCCTGGGATGACCTCTACAGGTGGGCGACACACTCGCTCATCACTAGTTACGAGTACAGAGCACCCGAGCATGGTAGTGCTCGCTCATCACTAGTTACGAGTACTGAGCACCCGAGCATGGTAGTGCTCACTCATCACTCGTTACAAGTATTGAGCACCCGAGCATGGTAGTGCCCGCTCATCACTACTTACGAGTACTGAGCACCTGAGCATGGTAGTGTCCGCTCATCACTAGTTACGAGTACTGAGAACTTGAGCATGGTAGTGCCCGCTCATCACTAGTTACGAGTACAGAGCACCTGAGCATGGTAGTGCCCGCTCATCACTAGTTACGAGTACTGAGAACTTGAGCATGGTAGTGCCCGCTCATCACTAGTTACGAGTACTGAGAACTTGAGCATGGTAGTGCCCGCTCATCACTATTAACTACCTATTTACACCAGACCACCAGGGAATCATTATGATCACAAACAAATATTCCCTCCATTGTCTTTGACCGCAGCTGGTGACAGTAACCCCTACACTTCCTTAGACCATAGGAGATATATTCAAATTAGAGTAAAAAAAAATTGTTTTGCCTAAACTTTGCTGCTTCCCATATTCTGAGTTATACAAGAAACAATTGATATTTCTCATCATTGTTCTGCCTTGATGTGACTGCAGGATAGAGAAGGACAGGGGGCTCCTTTACTGTCCCTGATAGTAGGGAACTCTAGGCTATCTCTAACTTCAGAATTACCCCTAATGGTGGAGATGCCAAAGTCCTGTCCAGGCCTGGGTATTCTCCTGACCAGATCTAATTTGTTACCAGCCAGCATATATAGGAAGGGAGGAAAAGTGATTGGCCCCCCCACAGCATGTGATAAAAGACTAACAAGCAGCCCTATCTAATCCTATGGGTCAAGGACCGCGTCTCCCTGCACTGATCACAGACCTAAAGAAGTTAGCAGGCAGATTGCCAGAATTTGTAGACTCCACAGATCCTGATGCCGCCATGACAGTTGACGATGACTGCAAAAATCTCCTTGTGTCATGTTCTGACACAGACAATAATAAGCTTTTTGTGCAGTGTCCCGGTGATGGAGCATAGTAAATAGGATGGTCTGCGAGGTGTGATACCATTAAAGCTGTCCCCGGTAAATGCGGTCTATTCACAGACACTATTGTCCTCCGACAGTACACACCTCATTACCTGCTCCGAAAATAGCCTAATAACCGTAAAGAGCTGAAAAGACAGCGAAGACGTAGAACAACACTCGGGACAGGATGACATTGTCAGATCACACCATAAAAACCTCTTTTGGCCGGATATGGGTTTCTAAGTGAGGCACTTGTGACTTCTTGCTCTTCAAAAACGGCTTTAATGGAAACCTGGAGGAGCGAGATACTCGAAATAAAAATAGATATGGATTCATTAAGGGGTTTTTTAAACTCTGTAATAAATATTTTGTATGCCGTCTGCTAATCAGTTAGAGATGAGTCTTTCTTTAGCTCAACATTTTCCGAGATGAGTGCGACAAGATCACCTATAGTCTTTCGGGAGTTGTTTGTGCTATATGCATGGCCAACCGATGGGAATTCCAGCCTTTTCGAGGGTTTTCTTAGCATGATGCAATCAAATATTGAGATTGTAGTCAGTTAAGAGTTTAATAACAGTATCCCTGGTGGGCTAGTGTAGGGAAAGGGATACTGCAAGTATTTATGGTCCCTGGTGGTCTATGGCAGACAAGTTAATTTCACCATTTCCGGTGGTCTGGAGCTGTCTCACTGGTGGTTTAGGGCAAATAGATTAATTTCAGTTTCCCTGGTGGTCTAGTGTGGTGCAGAACAATATTCATATCTGGAGTCTAGTTATTTTCTCCTCCCCTCAGGTTCCAAAGATGTCTCTGTTTTTATAGGAAAATGCTGTTCTTTACCTTTTTGAGCCTTTTTAGAGGAAAAAAAATCATGTGTCTAAATTAGGCAAAATAGGCGCAAATGTAATTGTGAATCGGGTTTTGAGAGTCCAGGACCCCAGAAGAACTAGATATGTAGCTGAATGTGTAAAGTTCAGCAGTGTCTGATAGTAGCCGACTATTCATTCATTCTGAAATATGTTGTGATTTTTAGCTCCTAAAGCGCCTCCCGATATGGACATTGATCTAGAAATATGGGACAATAAGACCATAACAAGCGCTCTGAAGAACTACCTCAGGTGAGTGATGCCATCAGAAGTGGGGGAGATCAATTTCAGTAGCAAAAACCATAAACCATACCCCATCCTCAAAGATTTTTGGGAGGGGATGCATACCAAATATATTTATTTTCTTTATTTTTAAATTGGAAAAAGGAGGGTGATTTTAATTTTTATATATTTCTATTTTTTTTTTTTTTTTTTTTTAAATAATTTAAGTCTTTTTTTTTATTAGCTTTCACTAATTTTTTTAGTCCCTCTATGGACAGTGGTATTTACAGCTGCGATCGGTGCTAGCTCCAATCGCTGCTATTAGAGGTAGGTGCCGGCTGTAAAACACAGCCGGCGTTCACTGTGTCTGGAGCAGGCTCAGCTTCTGAGTCTGCTCCATACATCTGCACATGATTACTACGTCCTTCATCAGGTTAGGGTCAATCCTTTAGAAGTATTTTTTTTTTCAGTGACATTTGCTTTATGTTCTTCCAGATGTCTAACTGAGCCCCTTATGACCTATAAATTGCACAAGGATTTTATTCTCGCTGTCAGTAAGTATATCAATTACTTAAGCATTTTTTTTAAATCTATATATACACAAGTCCTCAAGTCCTTAACTAAATAAATATTGGTACATAAATTTATATATTTATTATTATTATTATTATTATTATTATTATTATTATTATTATTATATTAAATTAGCAAGAAAGTAAAAAGTTTGTGTGTATACAGTGTGTGTGTGTGTGTCTATATATATATATATATATATATATATATCAATTTTATTTTATATTTTTTTACTTCTGTATTATTTTTTTAAATTAGTAATTTATTTAATATTATTAATATTTTTTTATTATTGTTATATTAAATTAGCAAGTAAGTAAATGTGTGTGCATATGTATGTCTGTAAATATGTGTGTATATATATATATTTATATATATATATATATATATATAATATTGTTTGTTTATATATATATATATATATATATATATATATATATATATACACACACACACACACACACACGCAGTACAGACCAAATGTTTGCACACACCTTCTCATTCAAAGAGTTTTCTTTATTTTCATGACTCTGAAAATTGTAGATTCACATTGAAGGCATCAGAACTATGAATTAACACATGTGGAATGAAATACTTAACAAAAAGTGTGAAACAACTGAAAATATGTCTTATATTCTAGGTTCTTCAAAGTAGCCACCTTTTGCTTTGATCACTGCTTTTCACACTCTTGGCATTCTCTTGATGAGCTTCAAGAGGTGGTCACCGGAAATGGTTTTCACTTCACAGGTGTGCCCTGTCAGGTTTAATAAGTGGGATTTCTTGCCTTATGAATGGGGTTGGGACCATCAGTTGTGTTGTGCAGAAGTCTGCTGGATACACAGCTGATAAACCTACTAAATAGACTGTTAGAATTTGTATTATGGCAAGAAAAAAGCAGCTAAGTAAAGAAAAACGAGTGGCCATCATAACTTTAAGAAATGAAGGTCAGTCAGTCCAAAAAATTGGGAAAACTTTGAAAGTGTCCCCAAGTGCAGTGGCAAAAACCATCAAATGCTACAAAGAAACTGGCTCACATCAGGACCGCCCTAGGAAAGAAAGACCAAGAGTCACCTCTGCTGCAGAGGATAAGTTTATCTGAGTCACCAGCCTCAGAAATCGCAGGTTAACAGCAGCTCAGATTAGAGACCAGGTCAATGCCACACAGAGTTCTAGCAGCAGACACATCTCTAGAACAACTGTTAAGAGGAGACTTTGTGCAGCAGGCCTTCATGGTAAAATAGCTGCTAGGAAACCACTGCTAAGGACAGGCAACAAGCAGAAGAAACTTGTTTGGGCTAAAGAACACAAGGCATGGACATTAGACCAGTGGAAATCTGTGCTTTGGTCTGATGAGTCCAAATTTGAGATCTTTGGATCCAACCAACGTGTCTTTGTAGAAAAGGTGAACTGATGGACTCTACATGCCTGGTTCCCACCATGAAGCATGGAGGAGGAGGTATGATGGTGTGGGGGTGCTTTGCTGGTGACACTGTTGGGGATTTATTCAAAATTGAAGGCATACTGAACCAGCATGGCTACCACAGCATCTTGCAGCGGCATGTTATTCCATCCGGTTTGCGTTTAGTTGGACCATCATTTATTTTTCAACAGGACAATGACCTCAAACACACCTCCAGGCTGTGTAAGGACTATTTGAGTAATGGGGTGCTACACCAGATGACCTGGCCTCCACAGTCACCAGACCTGAACCCAATCGAGATGGTTTGGGGGGAGCTGGACCGCAGAGTGAAGGCAAAAGGGCCAACAAGTGCTAAGCATCTCTGGGAACTCCTTCAAGACTGTTGGAAAACCATTTCCGGTGACTACCTCTTGAAGCTCATCAAGAGAATGCCAAGAGTGTGCAAAGCAGTAATCAAAGCAAAAGGTGGCTACTTTGAAGAACCTAGAATATAAGACATATTTTCAGTTGTTTCGCACTTCTTTGTTAAGTATTTCATTCCACATGTGTTAATTCATAGCTTTGATGCCTTCAATGTGAATCTACAATTTTCAGAGTCATGAAAAAAAGGAAAACTTTTTGAATGAGGTGTGTCCAAACTTTTGGTCTGTAGTGTGTATATATATATATATATATATATATATATAACATATATATATATATATATATATATATATATATATATATATATATATATCTCACTGCAGTCTTGCAGCGCTGGGGTCCTGTGTTCAAATCCCACCAAGGACACCATCTGCAAGGAGTTTGTATGTTCTCCCAGTGTTTGCGTGGGTTTCCTCCGGGTACTCCGGTTTCCTCCCACACTCCACAGACATACAGATAGGGACTCTAGATTGTGAGCCCCAATGGGGACAGTGTTGCTAATGTATGTAAAGTGCTATTGAATTAATAGCCTTATATAAATGAATAAAATTATATATATATATATATATATATATATATATATATATATATTTATATATTTATTTATATGTAAATACATATTGTGTGTGTGTATATATATATATATACATGTTTGTCTGTGTGTGTATATATATATATTATTTTTTTATAGAGGTTCTCTAGAATACAATTATCCCATTAGGAACAGAGAGAGGACTTCACTAATCCTGAACCCTGTTGTAACAGCAGCGGTTTAGCTCCACCCTGTTGTCCGTCCTGTGACCTATTGGAAAAATCAGCTGCACATTCTTCAAATCTGCAGAGAATATGCAGCAAAACTCACATGCTTGCAGATTCTGCTGCAGATTAATTCCAGATTTCACCTTTTCTACTGCTAAAATCTTCGTCAAATATCCGCAGCAGAAATAGATCTAACATGATTTACAAATCTGCGCCTTGTACCAATTTCCGTGCAAAAGAAAAGTCTGCAGCGTTTCTTAAAATCAGATAAAACAGAGCTGTAAAATCTCATGTGTTCTCCTGATATAGTCATCCTCTGTGGATTTTATCTGCACAAATATGCCAGTAAAATCTGCAGCAATTCCATTCCTTGTGGATCCTAAAAATAAAACTCTGAGTTCAGTTCACCCCAGTTTTTTGCTGTGTGGTCGGCAAAAAATCAGCAAAATATGTGATGGCCAATGGAATGGGACATGCAAATCGATTCGCACCAACTCCACGCAGAACATTTAAGAACAAAAGACAGGCACAAATACAATAATGTATCGGGCATTTTATTTCCTCTGTTCTTTTCTCTACAGAATCGGACGACCAGAATTACAGAGTACAAGCGGTGCACGCCTTAGTCCATAAACTACCGGAGAAGAACCGAGAGATGTTGGATATCTTAATTAAACACCTCGTCAAGTAATGATCTCTTTATACATGTCTTGTACAATGGAAAGAAATCCATAAATTTGTTAATTTCAAAAATGTTTTTTTTTGTTTTTCTTCTCTACCTTTTTGAGCTTTTTGTACTTTTCTGCTTTTATGTTTTACACTGTTATTTGTGACATCGTTAGCACTCGAATGTGAAATATTCTGTATTTTGCCAGGAATCTAGTTTCTTAATATTGTAAATGTTTTTTGGCCTTGCAGGGTATCGCTGCATAGCCAACAGAATCTGATGACTGTCTCTAACCTCGGCGTGATTTTTGGTCCTACACTGATGAGAGCCCAGGAGGAAACTGTGGCTGCAATGATGAACATCAAGTTCCAGAATATTGTTGTTGAGATTCTGATAGAACATTATGAGAAGGTAATCATGTCATGATTAAATAATTAACAAGTGTATACATTCCACAAAAACTCCGAACCTTTTCTCGAGTTCCGACCAAGATTCTCATAGAGGTTCTCCACCTGGTTGTCCTCCTTGCTTTTCCCAAGAGTATGAGCATGGGTAGACCTTCGACTCATGTGTAAAATCAGCAGGACTATGCATGGGTCGAGTAAAGGAAGACTAGTTAACTAAATTATTCCCATCATTGTTCATTGCAGGCGATATGGATGGATGATTGGAGCTCTCGATGATTGAATGTCACACTAGGTACGGGGAAATGTCAAGCGAAAGGGAATAGGAACCTTGTGTCTAGGGAAGGGGGAGATGGTGTCCCCTGACCAAACCTTCCGCTGGTTCCTGGGGTCCTTCACCACCCAGATAGGTTTTGCAGCTATGTGCCTAGCCGGATACCTGACCCTAGGTATCCCTAATGCTGGACCCTAAATAGGGAATTTGCCGGATGAGCTCTTCATCATCCCCACTAAACACTAGATAAGACACAAGGAGGACACACACGGGCAGAAAATGTATGAACTACTTATCTGCAGATGACTTGGGTAGAAGTTCAGCCAAGTTTCAGCAACAAAACTACAGACTGGTATAAACCACCTGCTTCTAACCAGAGCATTAATGAACTGATAATATCACCAGCACAAGGCCAGGGAAGATGGGAGTATTTAGGCACATGGACAATACTGATAATCAGCAGGTGGATGGAAGGAGGGCTCTGCTGGGTCCAAAAGGGGAAGAGATGAAAATCCAGCAGGAAACCTATCTAATACAATGAATACTAATAGCAGGAATAATAGAAAGTCAGGGAGCATTTTGCGCAGCCAAACACTGTGACCTTCCATTACCAGAAACCACAAAACTGTCTGTCATTTGTGACATTGCAAACATGATAAAAAAAATGTTTGTAGGAAAATTAGGTGACATATCCTTGGTTGAACCAACTTCATTAGTCTTGAAATGTCCCTATAATTCTGTACACCATGGAAAAACCTAAAAACTACGCTGGGTGTTACAAATGCAGCGGCAATTAAAAATGCATGGGTCCAAATTTAAGTAGTAGGGCCGTCTTGGTAAATTGGCTACATTGGCATCAGAACCATAGAGTCGGAAAGATGCCCTATATTTTGAATAGCATGGACATTTGTTCCAGTTTTGGTTAAGGACCCCTAAATCCCGAAAAAGTCAGAAAAGTCATGGTAACTGGTGTAGAATATATGAATTCAAGAAGAAAGAAGTATACCAAAAAAAAGGGATCACCAGACAATAGTATAGGCAAAATACAAAATACAAAATCTTTATTTATAAAGCACAGAGCACATGAGAACACACCAATTGCATAAGTAAGACACACAAAGAATACTTAAAAACACTAAAATACGTCGACTGACGTGAAAACGAAGACAGAGCCCTCAAATAATATAATGACAAATAATAAATTATATGAAAACCCTCTGCGACAGAAGATAATGGGTAACAGTACTGAATCAGGTAGCAAAAAGAGGGAGGCCATAACAGAACAATAGGCGAATGAATACAGATACATATATATCCACAGAGGGCACAATAAATGGCGCCAAATTTGTAGATGTATATACAAATTTAAGCTGATATTAGTGGTATCTATATATATAATTGCCTTATTCTGTCTGTCTGTCTGTCTGTCATGCTCCAAAATTGTGTCCTTACGGTGACACAAAGCTGATTGGCCGCTGGGCTCGCCATGGCCCCGCCCCCCCACGGATTGGCCGCTCGCCAAGGCTGCGCCCCCACACGGATTGGCCAGCCGCTCGCCCAGGCTCCGCCCCCCCCACAGATTGGCCTCTCGCCCCGGCACCCTGCAGGCATTGGCAACTCGGCCACGCCACGCCCCGCCCCCCTCACGCAATGCACGCTAGCTCTGGCCCCCCCCCCCCCCCGCGCATTCCCCGATCTGACACGGTCACGGAGCCACGACTCCCAGGTGAGTACTGTACTCCCCCCCCCCCCCCCCCCCCGGGAGCCCACATCAGCATACGCCGCCAACCCAGCCGACACTTACCCTCGCATTGCTGGCCTTGTCGCCGTATGCTGGTGTGGGCTCCAGTGCGAGCGGGGGACGGGATACGTTGGTAACCATGCTAGCATAGTTACCAGCGCATCAAGGTCCTGCAGCGGCGGAACATCCACACGCACACACATAACAGCACACACACACACACATCAGATCTCACTCACTCTCACACACACACACATCACACACACATCACATCGCATCCACACACTCACAGCATCCGGCGATATCGCTTGCTTCTCGGCCTCGATACTGTGCTGTTGTGACCTTCCAGGACCTGCCGGAGGATCACATGGCCAGAAGCATGTGCTATCTCCGGATATTGTGAGTATGAGCGCGTATGTGTAATATCGCCAATGTGTGTGTGTGTGAGTGTATGCGATCGGGTGTGTGTGAGTGTATGCGATCGGGTGGGTGTGAGTGTATGCGATCGGGTGGGTGTGAGTGTATGCGATCGGGTGGGTGTGTGTGTGTGTGAGTGTATACGATCGGATCTGTGAGTGTCGGCAGAGGAGCACGGCGTGCTGGAGGAGGCTGGGAGGAGAGAGGCTGATCCTGGGGAAGGCTGGGAGGGTGGAGGCTGAGAGAAGAGAGGCTGATGTTGGGGGAGGCTGAGGCTGGGGTAGGCTGGGAGAGAGGCTGATGCTGCGGGCACAGAGGCTGATGCTGCGGTCACAGAGGCTGATGCTGCGGGCACAGAGGATGATGCTGCGGGCACAGAGGCTGATGCTGTGGGCAGAGAGGCTGATGCTGCGGGCAGAGAGGCTGATGCTGCGGGCACAGAGGCTGATGCTGCGGGCAGAGAGGCTGATGCTGCGGGCAGAGAGGCTGATGCTGCGGGCATAGAGGCTGATGCTGCGGGCATAGAGGCTGATGCTGCGGGCACAGAGGCTGATGCTGCGGGCAGCATGGGGGATGGAGCACGTTTGGGAGTACGCAGCATGGCGGATGGAGCACGTTTGGGAGTGCGCAGCATGGCGGATGGACCACGTTTGGGAGTGCGCAGCATGGCAGATGGAGCACGTTTGGGAGTGCGCAGCATGGCGGATGGAGCACGTTTGGGAGTGCGCAGCATGGCGGATGGAGCACGTTTGGGAGTGCGCAGCATGGCGGATGGAGCACGATGGGGGGTGCGCAGCTTAGGGGATGGAGCACGATGGGGGGTGCGCAGCTTAGGGGATGGAGCACGATGGGGGGTGCGCAGCTTGGGGGATTGAGCACGATGGGGGGTGCGCAGCATGGGGGATGGAGCACGATGGGAGGTGCACACCTCCCCCCAACACACACACACACGTGCACTGCACAACTCACACACACTGGGAAACACAAACACCGCCCTACACAGACACCCACACACACAGACAACGCTGCACACACACAACACCCAACACACAAACACCGCGGCATACATAAATATACGCACATACCGCGCAACACACACACTGCACAAAACATACCTTCCCCCAAAACACACCACACACACACACACACACTGGGAAACACAAACACCGCCCTACACAGACACCCACACACACAGACAACGCTGCACACACACAACACCCAACACACAAACACCGCGGCATACATAAATATACGCACATACCGCGCAACACACACACTGCACAAAACATACCTTCCCCCAAAACACACCACACACACACACACACACACTGGGAAACACAAACACCGCCCTACACAGACACCCACACACACAGACAACGCTGCACACACACAACACCCAACACACAAACACCGCGGCATACATAAATATACGCACATACCGCGCAACACACACACTGCACAAAACATACCTTCCCCCAAAACACACCACACACACACAAACCGCGCAACACACACACACACACAAAGCTACAGACACACAGCGCTCCACAAACAACGCAACACACGCAACACACACTGCACAAAACATACCTCCCCCCAAAACACACACAAACCACGCAACACACACACAATGCTACAGACACACAGCGCTCCACAAACAACGCAACACACGCAACACACACAACGCAACACACAAACAACACCGCTCTCACCCCCCGCCACACCCAGACAACACCCAGAACATGTACAGCGCCCTACACAAACACTTGGTAACTACACACAACAACATCTCTATATATATATATATAACAAAAATCATACATGAACTACACAATACGTAAATTCTAGAATACCCGATGCGTAGAATCGGGCCACCTTCTAGTAATAGCTATAAACAGATTGGCAAAATGATGTTCAACAGTTCCTTAGATAATAATAATAAAAAATAATAATAAATGCACTCTCGCCTAAATAGTCTAAGAATATAATCTATAAATATACAGATTGCCACATATGTCCCTTCAGGGACAAAAGGTACAGTGTGAAATCACAGAGAAAACCATCCAGGTTAAACTGTGTCACAGTTGTATTATGTTAAAGACACATTATCTTAGCAGACTGGTATATACAGTGATGGAAGTTGATCTATTTAGGCGAGAGTGCATTTATTATTATTTTTTATTATTATTATCTAAGGAACTGTTGAACATCATTTTGCCAATCTGTTTATAGCTATTATACCACTAATATCAGCTTAAATTTGTATATACATCTACGAATTTGGCGCCATTTATTGTGCCCTCTGTGGATATATATGTATCTGTATTCATTCGCCTATTGTTCTGTTATGGCCTCCCTCTTTTTGCTACCTGATTCAGTACTGTTACCCATTATCTTCTGTCGCAGAGGGTTTTCATATAATTTATTATTTGTCATTATATTATTTGAGGGCTCTGTCTTCGTTTTCACGTCAGTCGACGTATTTTAGTGTTTTTAAGTATTCTTTGTGTGTCTTACTTATGCAATTGGTGTGTTCTCATGTGCTCTGTGCTTTATAAATAAAGATTTTGTATTTTGTATTTTGCCTATACTATTGTCTGGTGATCCCTTTTTTTTTGGTATACTTCTTTCTTCTTGAATTCTTGCCTTGTCCAGTATACCAGGAGATCCCAGTGGGTGGTGCCCTTCCTCCTCTTTGTTTCAATGGTGTAGAATATATGTATATTTTTTTCCACAAATTGGTGGAAATTAACAATGACCAAAAGGATTCACAGGGCCTTGATCTAGCAACCATGTTGGTAGTCTTTGCCCATTGACTAGAGCCTTTCAAAACTCCTTTCTGAAGGTTTCCTCAGCACCTCTTCTGAGTAGTAGGCCCGTCTTGCGTAAGATGACATCCCATCAGGCCTACCAATAAAAGAGGTGTTGAGGATGCCGGCAGGTAGGGCTCGTAGAAATATTTTTCATCTTTAGATCAGATATTGGCCTAGATTAGTAGGAAAACGTACTAGGTTTGAGGAAGATCATAAACTATTTTTGACCAAAACCAGTCATCTACTACGTGAAGAAAGAATGCATCCTTATGAGCGCAGGATTTCACAAACTTACCTGACCTGTTTACATAAAAAAGCCCATGAAGGGGTTAAGATAAATAAAACTGGTTAAAACGCCAGAAAGAAACTTTTCATTAGAGGACATTGAAAGCTCTCAGTCCACAGACCGGCACCGAGAATCACAGCAGGAGGCCACTTACCGATGGAAGAAATTAGTTTGGTGACAAAAGATTGTGTTTTCTAAAGCAACAAACTGAAGACCCCTGCTGTCCCCATAATAAAGACAAATAAATGACCACAAACGCCAGAACGGGAGCGTTTACTGTGTTCAGCAAGACACAAAGATTCTCAATTTCCACATTCCGAGGACTCTCCTGCTATCTCCTGCTATTTCATGGCTCCTTTTTTACCTTGTCTTGAATTAGGTTAAAGTTATACATTTCCACATCCTTAAAGGGGGGTTGTACACTACTAGGACAACACCTTCTCAAATGCTAGATTCTGCAATGTAAAATTAAACTACCCTATACTAGTCTCCCGTACCGGCGCTCTTCCAACGTTGTCAGCACTGGGTCTCCCGAGGCTCGAGGGACATTATTACTAGGGATGATCGAATACCTCAAATATTCGGCTCCGCAAATATTTTCCGAATCTGTCGCTGCTATTCGACTATTCGCAAATATTCGATGCGCAGTGTAAGTCTATGGGAAACCCGAATAACAACTATTCGGGCTTCCCATAGACTTAGGCTGGGGCCACACGGGGCACTAGTGCGATCCTCGCATGACACTTGGCTCCTGCTGGCAGCATAGCAGGAGCCGAGTGTCAGGCGAGTGTCACTGTGACTGAGGTCCGACTGTGCGAGCGGACATCAGCTATGGAGGGCGGGCAGGCTCTGTGGAGGGGCGGGCAGGCGCTGCGGAGGGGAGGGAGGGATTTATCTCCCTCTCTTCTCCGTAGCCGGCTATTGCTATTCTCGCACTGCACTCATGGTACACTGGTGTACCGCGAGTGCAGTGCGATTTTTCTCTCGCCTCATAGACTTGAATGGGTGTGAGAGAAAGAGACTCGCATTACAATCGCGGCATGCTATGATTGTTTTCTCGGTCCGATTAGGGCTGAGAAAATAATCGCTCATGTGCGCTGACACATAGGCTAATAATATTTATCGCGCTCCACTCACACCATTTTTCTCGCCGTGTGGTTAAAGCCTTACATTGCGCATCAGCGACCTATTCGTTGGATATTCGCGAAGCTGAATAATTGAGGTATTCCATCATCCCTAATTATTACGCCACGTGAGCCTGGCAGCCAATCAGCGGCCGCTGTGGAGCAGCTCTTCTCTCACTTCCTTTGCATGAACCTCGGATGTCCGGGGGACGTTAAGAGCACCGCAGCCTATTACCGGCCACTCAGCAAGTATGGTATGAATATACACAGACTAATCAATGGCACCACAAAAACTACCTCCAAAAATGAAGTTTATGCACAGCAATGTCAAAATGATATTGCTGTGCACATGTTCCGTGTTTTGTTATTTCTTCAGGGGTCGGAAACCATGAAGCAGTTAAAAGAAGTAACATGTTCATTAAGGATGAGCGAATACTACCATGCTCGGGTACTCAGTACTGGTAAACAGCCGTTAATTCTCAGACTGGTGCAATTTGAGTACCCGAGTATAATGAAAGTCAATGGGAAACTCGAACATGTTTACGAAAGATTTCCCGGAAAAATGCCTGAGTTCCCCTCTGACTTCCATTATACTCAGGTTGCGCCCATCCAAGCATCCAACTGCTCGTTACGACTACCGCGCATTGTAGTGCCCACTCATCACTCATCACTATGTTTGCAGGATTTTCTGCAGTCATATGAATTTTATCAAACTTATTGGTGATAAATCTTGTTTTTTCTATTTTTATAGATTTTTCACACAGCTCCAGATCCAAATGTGCCACTTCCTCAGGTTCAACCGCGTTCGATTTCTAAACGAACGAGAGCCATCTGCCTTTCTACAGGACCCAGGAAGCCTAAAGGGAGGTACACGCCATGTCTTGCGGATCATGACAGTGAGTATTCTCCAACTTTCTCCCTTTCACCCAAACAACACTTTTTTTTATTATTTTAGTGGTTTTATCATTATTTCATTTGGGTCATTTTTTTGTCTCATTTTTTGGTGTTTTTCGTCTGTTTTCCATTTTCGTCTCTCTTTTAAAGTCTAGTTTATGTTCACTTTTTTAATGTTTGTCTTTGTATACACGATATGGCATTACCAATTTTTTTGGTTGATTTATCAATTGCGCTTTTTAAAAACTTGCAACATTTTTGTGCAAATGTGTTTGTCTCCTCTTGGAGTGATTATATGTACGCCTGCAATTTTGAGCAAATTTTGCGTTTTAGCAAAACATGATTTCACAAAAAAAATAATAAAACTGTTAAAAGATAGCAATAAATAGCATTTTAGATTTTTCAGATTTAAAAAACAAAACAAAAAGAAAACAAAAACAAAAACCAACGCCCTCCTTCCACTGGAAATGCTTTGTTTATGGCTGACTGTATGTGGGTGGAGAGCTAGACTGCCAAATCATTGAGTTCCATTATACTGGATACTTGATTTGAGCACATCAAAGCATGTGACCTGCCCGACGCGCGTATCAGGCACCTGAGCATTTTAATGCTGGCTCATCTTTAGTTAAGAGCAGTTGGATGCTCGGATGGACACTACTCATGTACAGAAGAAGATGGAAGTCAATGGGAAATTCGAGCATTTTTCCAAGAAATCTTCTAGAAAAATACTCAAGTTTTCCACTGACTTCCATCATACTCGATACTCAAGTCACGCCCATTCGAGTATCCAACTGCTCATTAGGAGTACATAGCAGCTGAGCATGGTAGTGCTCACTCATCACTAGTTACGAGTACTGAGCATGGTAGTGCTCGCTCATCACTAGTTATGAGTACTGAGCACCTGAGCATGGTAGTGCCCACTCATCACTAGTTACAAGTACTGAGCACCCGAGCATGGTAGTGCTCGCTCATCACTAGTTACGAGTACTGAGTACCCGAGCATGGCAGTGCTCACTCATCACTAGTTACAAGTACTGAGCACCCGAGCATGGTAGTGCTCGCTCATCACTAGTTACGAGTAGTTAGCACCTGAGCATGGTAGTGCTTGCTCATCACTAGTTACGAGTACTAAGCACCCGAGCATGGTAGTGCCCGCTCATCACTAGTTACGAGTACAGAGCACCCGAGCATGGTAGTGGCCACTCATCACTAGTTACGAGTACTGAACATGGTAGTCCCGCTCATCACTAGCTAGGAGTAATGAGCACCAGAACATGGTAGTGCCCACTCATCATTAGTTACGAGTACTGAGCATGGTAGTGTTCGCTCATCATTAGTTACAAGCACCCGAGCATGGTAGTGCCCGCTCATCACTAATTAACATGTTATTTCTTTTTACTGCTTCATAGTTTCCCAACCCTGAAGAAATAATGAAAGATGGAACATTTGCACAGCAATGTCATTTTGACATTGCTGTGCATAATCTTTTTTTTGGCTGCACTTTTTGCTGTGTTTTAAGTGGGTTTTTTGCGGAATCTCCCTCTAAAAGATATTGTGTGCACGTATCCATCGGCTGTGTTCACAGTTTGTGTATTTATTTGGGGTGAATTGCTTTTAACTTAACGTGGGTAGTGTTCACTTTATGTTTTTTTTTATACCTTTACTTTTTCTCCGCAGGTGACTCTTACAGCAGCAGTCCAACGAGTACCCCAATGGGTAGTGTTGAGTCTTTGTCTTCGCATTCCTCAGAGCAAAACATCAACTCAAGGTGTGCATCATCCCCGCAAAGAGACAAGAAGGGAGGAGGAATTCCCTGGGTCACCTCCACCCCATCATCTAATGGTCAGAAGGGTTCTAGTCTGTGGACCACAAGTCCCGAGTCCAGTTCCAAAGAAGACGCCTCCAAAACTGACGTGGAGTCAGATTGCCAGAGCGTGTCTTCTGTTACAAGCCCGGGGAACATTTCTCCTCCGATTGACCTGACCAAGAAAGGACATTATGACCTGTCTGGGCACAAGCTCTCTGCTGCATCTTCTCTGCGCTCCTTACCTTCCACAGAAGGTAGCTAAAGTCTCTTTTCCTTGTCCCAAAGATTGAGATGTTGACATTTTCAGCTCAGAGACTTTGACCTTGCACAATTTCCATTTGATCTGTACAATTTTTGAAGAGTAATTTCTAATGGAAATGCCTTATTAAATTAAATCCACTAAATTCATCTTCCAACAAATTGTTTTAGCCAGATTTCGAGTGGTCAAAAATTTCCAAATGGAAGAGTCGTGCAAAAAGACTTCTGCAGTCTCCACTTCTGTGACCAGTATCCTTGGCCCCTGCTCTTTTTGAGCCTGTAACATCATTACATTGCGGGGCTTTGTAAGCGCAAGAGCATTCCGGGCATAGAAGTGAAGACAGTGCTGGTCCGGCCAACCACATAGGACTCAATTGAACACCAAACCAAGGCATCACACATCTTGTTTACTCAACTATACCAAATGGGTTTTTGATTTCCATCAACCACCATGGCCGTTCCAAGAGCTAACAAAGTTCTGACGGGCTGCAATTCACATCACAACCACTAGGTGGTCACATATAGACACTTATAGCATATACATTTCATATTTTGTTTCCACACAGTCATATCTATAATATAAAGCTGAGTGTATGTATGTGTGTATGTGTGCATGTCTGCTAAAGGAATCCGCACCGTCACATTTACAATCACAAAATTTTACTCAGACACCCAATGTGAATCAGGGAAGGTCATAGACTATGTTTTGAGGGTAAAATTTAACCCCACGCTTTACAGTTATTCACCAAAAAACCTGCTTACATTGTCAATGGAGCTTTGAGCTGCAGGTCATTAATAGGAGCTGTGATTGGTTGCTATAGGCAACGAAGGACATTCTTAGTATAAGAAGATTATGTGTGAAGTAGTATGATTTCTGTGGAGAGAGAGGCAGAGAGAGACAGAGAGAGGCAGACGGACAGAGAGACAGAGAGAGAGAGACAGACAGCGACAACGAGACAGACAAAGCAAGAGACTAACAGAAAGGCAGATGGACAGAGAGAAAGACAGACAGGCAAAGAGAGAGACACAGAGAGCAAGACAGTCAGACAGCGACAGAGAGACAGACAAAGCATGAAACTGACAGAGAGGCAGATGGACAGAGAGAAAGACAGACAGGCAAAGAGAGAGACACAGAGAGCAAGACAGTCAGACAGCGACAGAGAGACAGACAAAGCATGAAACTGACAGAGAGGCAGATGGACAGAGAGAAAGACAGACAGGCAAAGAGAGAGACACATAGAGAGAGCGAGACACAGAGAGACAGAGTGAAAGAGAGAGACAGAGAGAGAGAGACAGTCAGACAGCTACAGAGAGACAGACCAAGCAAGAGACTGACAGAGAGGCAGATGGACAGAGAGAGACAGAGAGAAAGACAGACAGGAAAAAAGAGAGACACAGAAAGACAGAGAGAGACACAGAGAGACAGAGAGAGACAGAGAGAAAGACAGACAGGAAAAAAGAGAGACACAGAGAGACACAGAGAGACACAGAGAGACAGAGAGAGACAGAGAGAGAGAGAGACAAGGAAAGAGACATGGAAAGAGACAGAGAGAAAGATAGAGAGGGAGAGTGGGAGAGAGACAGGTACTATCCGGGACAATGCCGAGTACTACATCTAGTCTAATATATAAAGCTAATATATAAAGCTGAATGTATGTATGTGTGTGTGTGTGTGTGTGTGTGTGTGTGTGTGTATGTATGCCCGCTAAAGGAATCCGCACCGTCGCATGTACAATCACGAAATTTTGCACAGACGCCTCATGTGACTCAGGGAACGTCATAGACTATGTTTTGACGGGAAAATGTAACCCCGCGCTTTACCTGATTCCATTAAAGTCTATGGAGCTGGGAGCTACAGGTCATTAATAGCAGCTGTGATTGGTTGCTATAGGAACAAAGGACATTCATAGTATAAGAAGCTCATGTGTGAGGTAATATGATGTCGGTGGGGAGATGGATAGAGAGACAGACAAGGAAAGATACAGAGAGAGTCCGAGACAGACAAGGAAAGAGTCCGAGACAGACAAGGAAAGAGTCCGAGACAGACAAGGAAAGAGTCCGAGACAGACAAGGAAAGAGTCCGAGACAGACAAGGAAAGAGTCCGAGACAGACAAGGAAAGAGTCCGAGACAGACAAGGAAAGAGTCCGAGACAGACAAGGAAAGAGTCCGAGACAGACAAGGAAAGAGTCCGAGACAGACAAGGAAAGAGTCCGAGACAGACAAGGAAAGAGTCCGAGACAGACAAGGAAAGAGTCCGAGACAGACAAGGAAAGAGTCCGAGACAGACAAGGAAAGAGTCCGAGACAGACAAGGAAAGAGTCCGAGACAGACAAGGAATGAGTTCGAGACAGACAAGGAAAGAGTCCGAGACAGACGGGGAAAGAGACAGATGGTGGAAAGAGACAGAGACAGGCGGGGAATGAGACAGACAGACAGAGACAGACATGGATAGAGACAGACACACAGAGACAGACAGGGAAAGAGACAGACAGACACACAGAGACTGGGAGAGAGACAGTTACTAACCCAGGAAACGCTGGGTACTACATCTAGTGATAAATATATTTGAACTGAGATCAAAGGAAAGGAAGGACAAGGTGAAGACCCTGCCAGGCTACCTGTGATATGAAAGACAATCCCTTTTTGTAATCCTTTGCATATCTATCACTACATAGCTTATAATATGTGCTGTCTAATTTACTACAGGTATAAAAAGTAGAAGTCCATCCACTCAAAGCTTAACGTCAGTGGACCTTAAAGACGTCACTAAACCTTATCCTGAGTTACCGCCTAAGGGAATAAGGAGAAGGCTGGACACTGGTTCTAGTAATGGATACCAGCGACCTGGATCAGTGTAAGTCCTAGATAAAATATATTTTATGTACCCTAAAAGCACAATTCACACTGCGCTTGGAGCTTGGAGTTTGTGTCATAGGGATATAATGGAGAATTATCCCGATGCTCATATCTAATGTAATCAATCCGCTGATGTATCCCAATATACAGTCATGGTCAAAGGTTTTGAGATTGACACAAATCCCTGATTCCGTTTTCATTTACATTATCTGTAGATT
The DNA here is from genome assembly GCF_048569485.1 of Anomaloglossus baeobatrachus. Lineage (NCBI taxonomy): Eukaryota > Metazoa > Chordata > Amphibia > Anura > Aromobatidae > Anomaloglossus > Anomaloglossus baeobatrachus. The sequence continues at coordinate 751,364,905 of NC_134354.1, read as the reverse complement.
GTTATGGACAGTGATCAGATGAATTGCAAAAAAATCGCAAAGTGATTCATTGCCAAGAAAATCAGCTGAATAACAAACACTGTATTTCCATTGAATTTCAGCCCTGCCACTTTTTGATATCATTTCAATTAGCTCAGGAGAAAATTTTAACAAGGACAAGGCAGCTGGTATCCCCTGTCATGCTGATTGAATTATAAGAGTAGACCGGTTGTTTTAAAAGGGGGTTGATGCTTGTAATTATTGGCATTTTTCTGTGTGTTGACCATGGTTACCTCCAATGAAATGCTTGTGGTTATTATCCCTTTCTATCAAAAGGGCTTTACATGCAAGGACATTGCTGCTTGTAAGATTGCCCATAAATCAACCATTTATCAGATCACTAAGAACTTCAAAGAGAGATGTTCACTTGCTATGAAGAAGGCTAGACAGTCTAGCAAATGGCAGGACCAGCTGTAAAGATTCAGCTACGAAATCAGTTAAATACCAGTGCAGAGCTTGCTCAAAAATGGCAGCAGGCAGTTGTCAGTGCATATGTATGTGCAGCCAGGCAAAGGCGTTTGCAGGCTGGCCTCGTGTCAAGAATGGGCAGCATAAAGGACATTTGTGTCCAAGAAAAACATCACAAACAGACTGACATTCTGCTGGATGTTTAGGGATCGGGCTGCAAAACTGGGGTAAACTTAATTCTCTGATGAATCCTTCTTCAGACTGTTTGGGACATCTGGAATAATGAATGTCTGGAGAAGTAAAGGTGAGTGCTACTATAAGTTCTGTGTCTTCCAACAGTAAAGCATCCTGAGACCATTCATGTGTGGGGGCTTTTCACCCATGGAGGGGGCTCACTCACAGTTTTGCCTAAGAGCACGGCCATGAATAAAGAATGGGATCTAAGCCTCCTCCAAGAGCAATTTCTTCTTATGAACATTCACACCTGGGTAACGGAAAAGGGGAAAGACCTTCTACAGGCAGAACACCCAACTGATCCCTGTACAGGCTAGTAAGACCCTAGCTGTACAACTAATACCACCACCTAAGGCCTGACTCCCTAGATATCCGTCAAGGGGTTTATCGTACCTTCTGAAGGACCAGATCAGAGGCCTTCACACTCTACCAACAAAGGGAAAAGAAATTTCTCATGAGGATAAAAAAAACCCAGAGTGAGAAAGCTAAAAATGTTTATGTAAAGTGAAAGGAAGGAAAACAAACCAACTCTCAGCAGGCACTTAAGTGGTGTTTACCAAAAGGTAAACCCCTAAGCTGAAGGGCTGGAACTCCTAGAAACAAGTCTACCTAGAGATGTAGCCAGCAAAGAAGCACAGTAAGGGTACCGTCTCAGTAAACAACATACCAGCGATTCCGACCACGATACAACCTGGTCAGGATCGCTGGTGCATCGCTAAATGGTCGCTAGTGATCTGTCAAACAGTCAGATCTTCCCAACGACCAGCCACCAGCGACTCATGTAACGATGCTGCGCTTGGTAACCAGGGTAAATATCGGGTAACTAAGCAAAACACTTGGTTACCCGATACTTACCCTGGTTACCAGCATATACCGCTTACAGGCTGCCAGCGCTGGCTCCCTGTATACGTAGCTAGGGTACACATCGGGTTATTAAGCAAAGCGCTTTGCTTAGTTACCCGATATTTACCCTGGTTACCAGCGTACGCTGCTTACACAAAGTTGGTGCTCGTTGGTCTCCCGCCGTCAAACACGCCAATGTGTGCTGCACAGAGGGGGACCAACGAGCAATGAACCAGAACAGTGTGTAACGATCAGCGATTTCACCGCAGGGGCCAGGTCGCTGCTTAGTGTCACACACAGCGAGCTCGCTGATGAGGTCACTGGTATGTCACAAAACCTGTGACTCAGCAGCGATCTCACTATGTGAGAAGTACCCCTAAAACGTGAACATAAATAATTCAACCCAGAATGTGATAGGCCACCTACTTCGGAGAAATTAGAAACACCTGGAGAGAAGTGAACCAAGAAAGGAGAACAAAGACAATAGGAACCATCAGCATTTGGACAGAGAAGAAAAAGGCAATAGCCCAGCAGATAGAAGAACCGACCACACAACCACAGGCAAAAGTGATGACTGAGTGGCTCGGTGAGCAAAACATTGACATTTTTTCGGTCCATGGCCAGGAAAAGGAAACTCCTCAGATCTCAATCCCAAGGAGAAACATGTCCTCAGTCCTCAAAAAGCTGGAGGACAACCAAAAACACAGAAATTGTGATAAACTCTGATCACTGATTAGACAAGAATGGGCCATCAGTCAGAATTTGGCATAGAAATCAAAGTTTGTGTCAGTCTCAAAACTTTGGTCCGGGACTGTTTATACATATACGAGAGGCTGCTGCTAAGTCTTTGGCTTTACCCAGAAAAAAACGAGATATGATGATGAAACTTTACATTTCTTTCACATACTCTCCACTGATGTCAACACACGTCTTACATCGGTATTCCAAGTTCTGTAAGCCTAGCAAAAAGAAGGATTTTGGTTGTGCCTCAAACCAGGCATCCGTAGCAGCCACTGCATCAGACATGGTGTGAAATTTGGTACCCTTGAGGTGTTTCTTCAGGTTTGGAAACATATGATAGTCGTAGGGAGCTAGATCTGGTGAAGAAGGTGGGTGGTCACCAGCTGGAAGCCCAGCTCTGCCGGTTTTGCCGTGGTTGGTTGTGCAGTGTGAGCGGAGGCGTTGTCTTGCAGGAACATGATTCCTTTGATCAGCTTGCCGCACCTTTTGGCCTTCAAAGCTGCCTTAATTTAGTCCAAACGTTCAATGTGATACATTGCATTGATGGTGGAACCCTTTTGAAAGTAGTCCACTAGCAGCACGCCCTCCTTATCCCAGAACACAGACGCCGCCCATCACCTTAGTGGCTGATTTTTTCACACTGAACTTCTTTGGAAGAGGAGAACCACTGTGCCTCCACTCTTTTGACTGCTCCTTGTTTTCAGGGTCATACAAATAAATCCAGGTCTCATCCATAGTGACCGGTTCATCCAGGAAGTTCTTATCAGTCCAGAAATGCTGACAAATGGACCGGGAAGATTTCACTTTCATGCTTCTCTAATTTGTTGTCAAACATTTGGGGACTCACTTTGCAGATCGCTTCCTCATGTCCAAATATTCATGGATAATGACACAAACATGTTCACAGGAATTCCCCATGATGTCTGTTATTGCTTTAGCTGAAATCCGTGGATTCTCCAGTATGAGGTTGTGCACAGCATCGACGATCTCCGGAACAACAACCACTCTCAGTCGTCCAGGACGTTCCTCATCATTGGTGCTGAAGTGGCCCGTTTTAAATTTGGCAACCCAGTTCTTAACTGTAGAATATGAAGGGCATTGATCCCCCAATGTCTGCGACATATCACCATGAATATCCTTTGCAGACTTTCCTTGCAGAAACAAGAATTTTATCCCTCCTCTGCTCTCTGTTGCTGTGAATATCGCATTAGACTCCGCCATTTTGGTTTCCCGCGTGCGTAGAACACTGTTGCCATAAGCAACAAACACAACATTTTGAAAACATATATTAGACACATAAGGCTTTCATGTGATGTAACATTGGTTACCATAGAAACAAAAAAAGATCACGAAGCTAAAGATTTATCAGCAGCCCCTTGTATATCTGTATGCTCTTTTACAGTATATGCGGTAAACGATAAATGCTTTGTTTTCGTAGGGTGGCAGCTAAGGCGCAGCTTTTCGAGAACGCTGGATCAAACAAACAATCTATAATTGGACGGTAAGGTGTTGATTTAATTTGAATTTGCTAAAAAAAAAAAAAAAAATATTATTATTATTATTATGTACAGAGCACAGAACAGACCTTCCTTACCTTTCTTTTTAGCTCGATATATTATCTTACCCAGCTTTCAACAAAAAAATTAGATTTTTGTTTTACTCTGTTGGGAGACGTTTATGCTCTATGTGTCTAGGTCGCCACCCAGTGGTAGTAAGGTGAACTGCAGACTGTCCCCAGTTTTGCAGGCATGTGACAATGATGTATAGAATTCGCATTATGAGAAATGGAGTCTTTAATGGAATTTGCAGAAAGTTAAGGGTTAATTTAAAAAAATAATATTATATATATATATATATATATATATATATAATATTTTTAGGCGATATGTTACAACATTTTATAGTTTTAAAGGGGTCCCTAAAGTAACAAAATCAGATAGTAATCACCCTCCCTGAATCCAGTGCCCATTGTCCACTGCTGCTTCTTTCTTAGTTTTTTTTTACTGCAGCAGTAACATGATTTCAACAGCGTACATCACCGCTGCAGCCAATCACTGACCTCAGCAGCTTGTGCCATCTATATTGACAGAGCTGCTGAACTTAGTGATTGGCAGCAGCAGTGATGTGACTTGCAAATGTGACATCATTGCCAAAATAGGGACAGGAGCAGCAGTGGAAAGCCAGCACTGGACCTGGGAAGAGATGATTTAGTTATCTTACAGCAGGTTTATCATTTGGGAAAATAATTATTAAAATTAGTAGTAATATTACTAATAATATTAATAATATAAATATTTAATTTAATTATTCTATATAAATTGTATATATATTTTTTTATATATAATAATTTAGTTTAATAATATTTAATTGATAATTAATAATATAAGCTACTGCTGATCATACAGCAGCCACTAGTGGAGAAACTTGGTATTACATCCTGGCTATTCAGATCATGAGCATAGTGGCAGATCATACCAGCACATTGAATGCAGAAAAAAAAAAAACAAAACCCAAAAAATAATCTCCAGAGTAGAGATGAGCGAACTGGTCCCGGTTCGGCTCGAGGCCGGTTCGCCGAACGGGGGTCCCGTTCGAGTTCGGCTCGTCGAACGTTCGACGAACCGAACTCGAACGTATAGGCTATAATGGGAGGCAATCACAAACACATAAAAATGCATTATAAATGTACACAAACAGTTAATAAACATTGCCATAACACTTACCGGTCCCCGCGATCCCTCCTGCACTCTGTCTCCTGCCGCTATTCCATCCGATGATCGCTGAATCCTCCCGGTGACCTGCACTGCCAGCAGAGAAGCAGGACCTATCGTGACGTTAAAATAGCCATGTGACCAGTCACGTGGCTATTATCTCATTGGCTACAGACTGGTCACATGACTATGACACGTCATGTAGGACCTGCGAGTGCATCTCTCCGGTACACGGTGCACATATGTGTATCGCCGTGTACCGGCGACATGCTCTAGCACACGGTCGACTCCCCGTTCCGTTAGGGACCGGCTGACACAGCCGGTCATTAACGGAGATCACCGTTGCCATAGCAACGCAGTTAGCGGTGACGTCACCGCTAACCGCGGCTCCGGGAGCACCGTTGCTATGGTAACGCGTCTGTCAGCGTTACCGCTAGCAGCCAGCACTGATCACTCACGGAGTGAAGGCTGTACGCTGCTTCCCGATTGTAGTGAGCATTGTAGTGAGGATGGAGGTTCCCCAGCCCCAAGTGATGAGCTGGTGAATCTCATCCTCACTACAATCGTCACTACTACTACTACTACACTAGTGAGGATTGTAGTGAGGATGGAGGTTCCCCAGCCCCAAGTGATGAGCTGGTGAATCTCATCCTCACTACAATCGTCACTACTACTACACTAGAAAGAAAGAAGACAGAAGAGCAGGATCGTGGAGGGCTGACAGGGGGTAATAAAGATGGAGTCTCTAATGTGTCTGTGTATTTATTTCTATTAAAGTATTTTTTCTCTGTGTGGTGTCTTTTTTTTAACCCTTTATTGGAGATTCTTAATGGCCGGGTCAAACGTGCCTGACATTAAGAATCTCTGGCTTAATACTGGCTGGTAAAACAAAGCCAGTATTAACTCATGATTACCCAACAAGCCACCCGGCTCCAGGGCTGTTGGAAGAGTTGGATACAGCGCCAGATGATGGCGCTTCTATGAGAGCGCCATTTTCTGGGACGGCTGCGGACTGAAATCCGCAGCAGAGGCGCCCACAAACCTCGGGCTAACCTGTGCTGCGGATTCCAATCCCCAGCTGCCTAGTTGTACCCGGCTGGACACAAAAATAGGGCAAAGCCCACGTCATTTGTTTTTTAATTATTTCATGAAATAAGTGAAATAATTAAAAAAAACGGGCTTCCCTATATTTTTGGTTCCCAGCCGGGTACAAATAGGCAACTGGGGGTTGGAGGCAGCCCGTGGCTGCCAGCTGTACCTGGCTAGCATACAAAAATATGGCGAAGCCCACGTCATTTTTTTGGTGGGCAAAAAACCTCTGCATACAGTCCTGGATGGAGTATGCTGAGCCTTGTAGTTCTGCAGCTGCTGTCTGCTCTTCTCCATACAGACAGACAGCAGCTGCAGAACTACAAGGCTCAGCATACTCCATCCAGGACTGTATGCAGAAGTTTTTTGCCCCCTGAAAAAATTATGTGGGCTTCGCCATATTTTTGTATGCTAGCCAGGTACAGCAGGCAGGTACGGCTGCCCCCAACCCCCAGTTGCCTATTTGTACCCGGCTGGGAACCAAAAATAAAGGGAAGCCCTTTTTTTATTATTTCATGAATTTCATGAAATAATTAGAAAACAAATGACGTAGGCTTTGCCCCATTTTTGTGTCCAGCCAGGTACAACTAGGCAGCTGGGGATTGGAATCCGCACCACCGGTTGGCCTGAGCTTTCTGGGCCCCACTGCTGCGAATTGCAGTCTGCAGCCACCTCAGAAAATGGCATTTTCATAGAAGCGCCATCTTCTGGCGCTGTATCCAACTCTTCCAGCACCTGCCTGCTATACCTGGCTAGCATACAAAAATATGGCGAAGCTCACGTCCTTTTTTTGTAGTTTTTTGGCAAAAAAAATAAAAAATGCTTCCCTGGATTTTCCATTGCCAGTGAAGGTAACACCAAGCAGTGGGGGTTAGCAGCCAGTAGCTCCTTGGATTACCCTTAGCTAGCAATACTAAAAATGCAGCGGGAGCCCATATATATTTTTTTTAATTATTTATTTAAATAACTAAAAATAAAATGGGCTTCCCTGTATTTTGATTGCTGGACATCACAGTGCTGTAAAAATAAATCTTTAAAAAAATGACGTAGCGCTCCGCGGTATTTTTGATTCTCAGCGCAGATAAAGCAGACAGCTATGGGTTGCCACCCCCATCTGCCTGCCGTTACCTTGGTTGTCAATCAAAATACAGGGAAGCCCATTAATTTTTTCTATTTAAAAAATAGTTAAAAAAAAAAATGACGTTGGGTCCCCCCATTTTTGATAGCCAGCTAGGGTAAAGCAGACGGCTGTAGCCTGAAAACCACAGCTGGCAGCTTGACCGTGGTTGGGGATCCAATGTGGAGGTCCCCTCAGGCTCTTTTTTATAATTATTTTATAAATATTAATAATTACACAATAAAAGTAGGGTCCCCCCCAAATTGGATCACCAGCCAAGGTAAAGCGGACAGCTGTGGTCTGGTATTCTCAGGGTGGGAAGGTCCATAGTTATTGGGCCTTCACAGCCTAAAAATAGCAGGCCGCAGGCACCCCAGACGTGGCGCATCCACTAGATGCGCCAATCCTGGCGCTTCACCCCAGCTCATCCCGTGCCCTGGTGCAGTGGCAAACGGGGTAATAAATCGGGTTGATACTAGCTGTAAAGTCACCTGAGATCAAGCCCAGCAGTTTGTGATGTCATGGCGTCTATTAGATACCCAACATCATAAACTGTCAGTACTAACAAAAACAAAAAATCGACAAAAGAAATTTATTTGAAAAAACAGTCCCCAAAACATTTCCTCTTTCACCAATTTATTGTAAGAAAAAAAATAAAGGGGTCCCACGACGACTCTGGACCGTCTAGAATATGGGGGGGAGACACTCAGGGAACGTATCCCCCATTTTCTAGGAGTGCGGACCCTTCATGTGAGGAGTGTGGGTGCAATGAATCTGCACTCACTCTCCCCGGGTCCACAGCAGCAGAGTCCATGTCGTAATGGTTGCTACCAAAGCTGCAATGCCCTGCTCATGAGGTAAGGGCATGCCTAATCAGGAGAACTACTGTAGAGGAAGCTCTGCTCACTGGTATATAGGTGCTCAGAGGTAATAATAGATAAAATTAGTGAGTAACCTCGGCACTCTATATCTCCCAGACTAAGTCAGTAAGTCACAATGGATAGTAATGCAAAATCACTCTTTATTGGTCCGTATTAAGAATTTTTTTTTTCATAAGCATATATGTTTTTGTCCAAAACAAGTTACAAATGACGTTTCGGCCTGAGCCTTCGTCAGATTGGACTTATCTGCATGTAATCATGAAAAATGACAATAATCAGTATCACATAAGAGTGAGAGAACAATAACATAAACTCGAACAATGTAGAGGTACAATTGGGATGCAGCAAAAAAATTGCAACACAGCAAGAAATGAAACACATGATACAAATGTCATAATACAGTACAAGGACAATATAGTAATGACAAATATGGGGTCAGAGTAGGCTTAGACAGCTCTGGTACGAAAGAGATGTCAATCATAAAGTAACATGTGCAGTAGGTGTAGAGCTACAGTATGCATGGCAGAGCTAATGGGTAGACCGACCATAGAAAAAGAACGGAGAAAAAGTGGAGAAAAAAGTGGAGAAAAAGTGGAGAAAAAGTGGAGCATAAGAGGAGAAAAAGTGGAGAAAAAGTGGAGAAAAAGTGGAGCATAAGAGGAGAAAAAGTGGAGAAAAAGTGGAGGAAAAGTGGAGAAAAAGTGGAGCATAAGAGGAGAAAAAGTGGAGAAAAAGTGGAGAAAAAGTGGAGCATAAGAGGAGAAAAAGTGGAGAAAAAGTGGAGAAAAAAGTGGAGAAAAAGTGGAGCATAAGAGGAGAAAAAGTGGAGAAAAAAGTGGGGGAAAAGTGAAGAAAAAGTGGAGCATAAGAGGAGAAAAAGTGGAGAAAAAGTGGAGAAAAAGTGGAGAAAAAGTGGAGCATAAGAGGAGAAAAAGTGGAGAAAAAAGTGGAGAAAAAAGTGAGAAAAAGTGAAGAAAAAGTGGAGAAAAAGTGGAGCATAAGAGGAGAAAAAGTGGAGAAAAAGTGGAGCATAAGAGGAGAAAAAGTGGAGAAAAAGTGGAGAAAAAGTGGAGCATAAGAGGAGAAAAAGTGGAGAAAAAGTGGAGAAAAAAGTGGAGAAAAAGTGGAGCATAAGAGGAGAAAAAGTGGAGAAAAAAGTGGGGAAAAAGTGGAGCATAAGAGGAGAAAAAGTGGAGAAAAGTGGAGAAAAAGTGGAGCATAAGAGGAGAAAAAGTGGAGAAAAAGTGGAGAAAAAGTGGAGCATAAGAGGAGAAAAAGTGGAGAAAAAGTGGAGAAAAAGTGGAGCATAAGAGGAGAAAAAGTGGAGAAAAAGTGGAGAAAAAAGTGGAGAAAAAAGTGGAGAAAAAGTGGAGCATAAGAAGAGAAAAAGTGGAGAAAAAAGTGGGGAAAAAGTGGAGAAAAAGTGGAGCATAAGAGGAGAAAAAGTGGAGAAAAAGTGGAGCATAAGAGGAGAAAAAGTGGAGAAAAAGTGGAGAAAAAGTGGAGCATAAAAGGAGAAAAAGTGGAGAAAAAAGTGGAGAAAAAGTGGAGAAAAAGTGGAGAAAAAGTGGAGCATAAGAGGAGAAAAAGTGGAGAAAAAGTGGAGAAAAAGTGGAGCATAAGAGGAGAAAAAGTGGAGAAAAAGTGGAGCATAAGAGGAGAAAAAGTGGAGAAAAAGTGGAGAAAAAAGTGGAGAAAAAAGTGGAGAAAAAATGGAGCATAAGAGGAGAAAAAGTGGAGAAAAAAAGTGGGGAAAAAGTGGAGAAAAAGTGGAGCATAAGAGGAGAAAAAGTGGAGAAAAAAGTGGAGAAAAAGTGGAGAAAAAGTGGAGCATAAGAGGAGAAAAAGTGGAGAAAAAGTGGAGAAAAAGTGGAGAAAAAGTGGAGCATAAGAGGAGAAAAAGTGGAGAAAAAAGTGGAGAAAAAGTGGAGCATAAGAGGAGAAAAAGTGGAGAAAAAGTGGAGAAAAAGTGGAGCATAAGAGGAGAAAAAGTGGAGAAAAAGTGGAGCATAAGAGGAGAAAAAGTGGAGAAAAAAGTGGAGAAAAAGTGGAGAAAAAGTGGAGCATAAGAGGAGAAAAAGTGGAGAAAAAGTGGAGAAAAAGTGGAGCATAAGAGGAGAAAAAGTGGAGAAAAAAGTGGAGAAAAAGTGGAGCATAAGAGGAGAAAAAGTGGAGAAAAAAGTGGAGAAAAAGTGGAGAAAAAGTGGAGAAAAAGTGGAGCATAAGAGGAGAAAAAGTGGAGAAAAAGTGGAGAAAAAAGTGGAGAAAAAAGTGGAGAAAAAGTGGAGAAAAAGTGGAGATTAAGATGAGAAAAAGTGGAGAAAAAGTGGAGCATAAGAGGAGAAAAAGTGGAGAAAAAGTGGAGATTAAGAGGAGAAAAAGTGGAGAATAGGAGGAGAAAAAGTGGAGAAAAAGTGGAGAATAAGAGGAGAAAAAGTGGAGAATAAGTGGAGAAAAAAATGGAGAAAAAGTGGAGAAAAAAATGGAGAAAAAGTGGAACACCCTTTGGTACCTTTCATGTGGCACTAAGGGGTGCTTAGCTTTGTATTTAGCCAAAAAAATGAAAAAAAAAATGACGTAGGGTTCCCCCTAGTTTTGTAGCCAGCTAGGGTAAAGCAGACGGCTGCAGCCTGCAGACCACAGCTGGCAACCTCACCTTGGCTGGTAATCCAAAACTGAGGGCACCCCACGCTGTTATTTTAAATTAAATAAATAATTAAAAAAAAAACACGTAGGGGTCCCCCAAAATTGGATCACCAGCCAAGGTAAAGCAGACAGCTGGGGCCTGATATTCTCAGACTAGGGAGGTCCATGGTTATTGGAATCTCCCCAGCCTAAAAATAGCAGGCCGCAGCCACCCCAGAAGTGGCGCATCCATTAGATGCGCCAATCCTGGTGCTTCGCCCCAGCTCATCCCGCGCCCTGGTGCGGTGGCAAACGGGGTAATATATGGGGTTAATACCAGATGTGTAATGTCACCTGGCATCAAGCCCTGGGGTTGGTGAGGTCAGGCGTCTATCAGATACCCGACATCACCAACCCAGTCAGTAATAAAAAAAAATAGACGACAAACACATTTTTATTTGAAAAAAACACTCCCCAAAACATTCCCTCTTTAACCAATTTATTAGATTGAAAAACAAATCCAGGTCTGGTGTAATCCAAGGGGTTGCCATGACGATCCCACACTGTCCCAGTCAATGAAGAGCAGGATGTTCCCCATTGGCTGGGAGAGCAATGCAGTGACCTGAGCTAACATCAATGGGTCAGCCCAGGTCACTGCAGGGCATGACAAGTGCTGCTGTCAGCGAGGTACATTACCTGCGCTGATCTCCAGCACACTGACAGCCCCTGTCACTGAGTTCAATCACCGGCGCCTTCCCCTCAAGTATCGCGAGAGGTCCGTGACGTCACCGCTAGTCAGTCTCGGGTCGGAAGCGAGAGAAGGTGATGTGACAAGCGGCGGCCATGGAGGACAGTGACAGCGCTGAGGGTCGGGATGGGCGGGACTTCATCACCGCAGGTAAGCCGAGCGGGCGGGGGGGGTTTGTGTGTGTGTGTATGTATGTGTAAATGCCGCGGGCAGGAGGGGGCGGAGCGAGCTGAGCGGGGAAGTGTGGGCTTCCTGCACGTAACTAAGATAAACATCGGGTTACTAACCAAAGCGCTTTGCTTGGATACCCGATGTTTATCTTGGTTACCAGCTTCTGGCAGGCTGCCAGCGATGGCTCCTGCACACTGTAGCTGTAAAAAGCCCTGCTTTTTGCTGCTAGAACCGTTCTCGAACGTATCTAGAACTATCGAGCTTTTAGCAAAAAGCTCGAGTTCTAGTTCGATCTCGAACAGCCCCAAAATCACTCGAGCCCCGAACTGGAGAACCACGAACCACGAACCGCGCTCAACTCTACTCCAGAGGTATTTTCTTCACAATTTTACCGCACATGGATTTTTATTCTGCATTATTTTAGTATCGGTCCTCTCTGCCTTCTTAGTATGCACTATTTTTGGGGCACAGAAAGGGTTAAAGAACCCTTGTCATATGCGAATAAACAGGAAATGACTTTCACAAGATGAATAAATCGTAAACGTGTCTGACCGCGAGTCGTGGGAAATATTCCACAAAATAGGAAAAACGCTTCCCTTTCACCATGAAATAATATCCTCTCGGGACATTCATCCTGCGCCACAAAATAAGGAAGACAACTCATCAGCCTGCTGAGACTTGTAGTCCTGCAGTCAGCCTAAGAAACCAATCTAATTTAGATCTAGATTTACAATTTGTCTTCTCCCATTTTGCTGCATAGACTAACTACAGTCTAGTTCTCTCTGTTATCAGCCTTTTTTCTAAAATCTAAAAAACTTATAAGCTTTAAAATCTCATAAGCTTTTATAAGAGGACTTTTTCTCAGTTAAATGAATGCATTTAGGGCTTAAAAAGATTTTTGCAATTGGGTTTCATTAAACATTTTGCAGCGTTTGGTTTTTACAGGCTCTTTGTTTCACCGCACATTTAACTTTGATGTGGTCTGTGGTCATAAATCAGTGAAGTGGAGCTCAGAAAATACAGATAAAAAGTTACTCTCTCTCCCATCAAACCGTCATAGTGAGCTGGCTGATGGACTCTCAGTTAACTCATTCTGCAGCCAAAAGGCAAACAAGGCAAAATGATAATGAACCCTAATTCCAAAAATGATTTTAGAGCCAAATACATGCATTTATGTAAGAAAAAACAAATTGATGTCGAAAGTGGACATCCCCTTTAATTACATTAACATTGTACAATGTTTCAAAGGAAGTTTTGCATTTGCTTTATTCAGAAACTTATCATATCAGGTTTGCAAACTATCTCCAGACAGACCAAGACAAGCGTCGGGGCTCATGGTGTCCCGTTCTTGAATTTGTGACATCGGCTAGGGTGTCCAATAAAAATATAAATCTAAATAAAAAAAAATAAAAAATAAAAAACAATTTTATATATATACATATATATATATATATGTGTATATATACACATTATTATGATTATATATATATATATGTATATATATATATATATATATATATATATATATATATGTATATAATTTGATTATTTTTATATATATGATACATATACTATATATGATTTTATATATATATATATATATATATATATATATATATATATATATATATATATATATATATATATATATATATGTATATATATATATATTTTTTTTTTATTTTTTTTTATTATTTTTATTTTCTTTAGGCGTTCTGTTATGGGAAAAGGGTGGAGTGAGATGAATTTGTATATTTATTTTATTAAAAAAAAATAAGAAAAAAAATATCTACCGGTATATATTTTTTTTAAATATATTAAATAAATAGATAGATATATGTATAATTTTATTTATTTTTTTTAAATAAAATAAATATACAAGTTCATCTCACTCCACCCTTTTCCCACAACATAAATAAAGCCTAGAAAAAATAAAAATAAAAAATGCGGACTCCTACAATATCAGAACCTTTATCCCATAAGCAAAAATAAAAATCTAAGTCACTTTGCCTCTACTAAACAATAGAATAAACATAAATTAGAAAGTCTTGTGGACCCTCAAATATTCATGATAAAGGGAGTAGGGCGGCACCAACAATCTAGATGTGTTCGACCCCAGGAATCTAGAAGTTCTCACCTTTTCTGGTGGTAGATGACAGCTTGTTCCTATCAGACAAACCCTTTAAAGGGAATCTGTCTGCAGGATTTTTCTACATTATCTGAGAGCAGCTTGTTGTACTGCCAGAGACCCTGATTCCAGTGATGTGTCACTTACTGGGCTTTTTGGTGCAGTTTTGATAGAAACCTTGTTGTCTGATGTAGATTAACACTCTTGGAGTTAGATACTCCACAAAAAACAGTGATTTCAATATGGTAAAATAATTTATTTATTAAGTAAATTATAAAAATATAAATATAAAACAGTAATAGATATAATGAATAATGTGCAGTGAATCTATCATTCAGACTATATTGCTGTTAATTGTCTGATGTAAATGTAGCACAGATAAGGCTTCTGGACTGTGTATAACCCTGCCCATATCACTGGATTGACAGCTTCCTGTGTACACTGTGAATTGTCACCAAGCTGCTAATCCATGGTGGGGGCGGAGTTACACAGATTAGCCTGATAGACAGTGATAATCTCTTGGGGATAAAACACTGATTGTATTGAAACTACAGCACACAGCCTAATAAGTGACACATCCCTGCAATTCGGCTCTCATGCCCTGCTCTGTCTCCCCCCCATGATGTACTTGATATGTACACCTGGCGGGAGCTGCCTTTGTTAGCAACTACCTGCCTGTTAGTTTTTCGGCTCATAGTAAACAAAACAAATCTCTTATGATACAAATTCATTATCACGACTTGCAGCAATTTATGCATATTTACAATTACTTACATCTAATAATAGCCAGTTTGTTTTATGTGTGTTTTGTTTCTTTGTAGTCAAGCAAAAGCCATGTATTCATGTAAAGCGGAGCACAGTCATGAGCTGTCCTTCCCCCAGGGGGCAATATTTTCTAATGGTAAGTCTGGGCTTTGTAGTGCATTGTAATTGTTTTCTATCAAATTTATATTATTTCTTTTCAGCCCAATTGCAAAAAGCATAAAAGCCCCAAAAATCCTATTAGGGCTTATTTTCGAGGAAGTTCAGCAATACCATTACATTACCAGCCATTCCTCTGTTACTGAGAAATCAGGGTTTGAATTGATATGCAAATGAGGTTGAAGAGCTATGGTAGATCTGAAGGCTCCGTCACTCCAGCTCTATGTCCCTCCCAGTTCGTTTCATCCTTCTTAACTCTTGATTTCTTTGCCTGATGCCACACAGTATAGAGCTGTCAGTGAAGCAGGAGGAGGCGGCACTGGAAGGAGAATAGAGCTGGAGTGATGGAGGCTTTGGATCTATGATATCTGAACGCAGTTTGATATACACCGAGACAGGCAGTGGAGAAGATGGAGAAATTAAGTTCTCCATCTTCTCTGCACTGACACCCGGTGCTGCAGCCATCGAAAGTGCACAGTGTATGCAGACAAACCCGCACAGCTCCATAGACTGTTCAGTGGCCGTTCTTGGGTACCGGGGCTCAGCTCGTGCCAATGACCCAACATGAAGGCTTGTTAGACTTGCTTCATTTCCATTTTTCACTGAATTACACTGATTCCCATCTTTGTATCCTTTGCCCAGTGTACAGGTCTGTGGAACCGGGCTGGCTGAAGGCTACCTACGAAGGAAGGACCGGATTGGTTCCAGAGAATTACGTGGTCTACCTCTGATGATGGTTGTGTAGACAGTGCTATCTTCATGGTATCCATGTTGACAAATGAGAAGACAAGGACTGTATCGAATACGGATACAGTGATCTACCAGCAGTGAAGTCTCTGTTGGCTTTTGACTTGAAGACTCTTTGAGGGATCGTCCACTGCCTGACTTGAGGCTTGCTATGAAGAATTTAGATTTACATTTGAATGATTATAATATATATATATATGTCTATGTATTTCATGTTGCGCAAAGATCTAGATATAACCAAAACCTTGAGATATCCGGTACTCGATTCATGGAGGACTTGCACTGATCAACGGTACCAATGTGTTGTATATGCAGATACATGGCTAGAAGGTCCAAAACAAAATCTGTATATATGCCACTAGTCCATCATGTGTCTTCCAGTGTGGCAGAGGGGTCTCTGGGCTCCCTCAGGCACCAGGCTGATGCGACAGATAAAATTCTAGGCTCCCTCAGGCACTAGGCTTATGTGATAGATGGATTCTAGGCTCCCTCAGGCACCAGGCTGATGTGATAAATTGGATTCTAGGCTCCCTCAGGCACTAGCTGATGTGACAGATAGGATTCTAGGCTTGCTCAGGCACCAGGGTGATGTGACCGATGGGATTCTAGGCTTGCTCAGGCACCAGGGTGATGTGACCGATGGGATTCTATGCTCCCTCAGGGACCAGGGTTATGTGACAGATGGGATTCTAGGCTCCCTCAGGCACCAGTCTGATTTAGCAGATGGCTCTCTAGGCTCCCTCAGGCACCAGTCTGATTTAGCAGATGGTTCTCTAGGCTCCCTTAGGGACTAGGGTGATGTGTCAGCTGGAATTCTAGGCTCCCTCAGGCACCAGGTTGAAGTGACAGATGGGTCTCTAGTCTCCCTCAGGCACAAGGTTGATGTGAGAAACATCTCCAGGCTCCATCAGGCACCAGGCTGATATGGCCAATGGCTATCTAGGCTTCCTCAGGCACCATTGGGATGTGACAGAGGCTCCGGGACCTCAGTGTACCTGCTGCTTTTGCTCCCCGTGTAGCGACGCCATTGGTGTGAGGTTGGATGGTTGAGCGACGTACAGCTCTTTTCTCCTTAATGATAATTAACATTTATGGTGACTATATTTTTATTTTATCTTCACTTTGTTGTAACTTTTAATATATGATGTCCCTGTACCTGCAGACCACTATTGTTGCCCTCCATGAAGGCTTAAGGTATTACTGAGATTTTCTTGCAAACTTCGGTACATTTTACACTTTTACACTTTTTAGAAAAAAAATAACATTTTAACATAATATTAGTCATCAGAGACCACTTGATTGGCATACGGCAATGTATAGTGAGAGAGAGAGTATGAGGTGGGGAAATATTTACCTGGAGGGAGAAGTGACCTCATCCGAAAGTAAAGTGATGCTGAATTCCAGTAGAAGGGCGGCTGAATTATTTTTTTCTCAATGTGCCCAATTTTATAGGGGATTTTTTAGCAAAATTTGAGAGTCAAGTTGGAAAATTGTCGAAAGTAAATTAAAGGGGTTGCCCACTCTATTCTGAAGTATTTGCCGCCCATTGAAGTGGCCTAGGTAATGGAAATTTTCCTGTTTTCCAGGTAAAAACTGAATTATTAGACCTAAATAAAAGATTTGTAGGGTTCATGGAGTATATCGAGTCTCATATGAGTTTGACAAGGTACTGTCAGTGATTACAATGTGTCAATGGCCCCACCTCTGGTGGACGAGGCCTGCACTAGGCCTCCAGACTTGGACCAGTGACTTCACTTTGATCATCTGTCTGAGCATTATAGCCTAAAATAAACCAGACAGTGATCCCCCTCAAAGACGGCTTTAGCCAAAATCCAATATTAGGCCTATTGTTTAAGTTGGGGCCTTTGGGGACCTGACTATAACCATAAAGACCTTTATCAGGCCAAAAAATTGCAGGTGTTTTTTTTGTGTCCTGGCCACTAGAGGACAATTATAATTTGCAAAATACAGATTCATCACAATACCGTGACGTGCTAACAAAATCCTCAACTGCCATAATTGGGGGTGCAACATAAAGACTACAAGTAGTATTCAACCCCCTGCAGATTTAGCAGGTTTACACATTCGGAATTAACTTGTCATTGTGACATTTGGACTGTAGATCAGCCTGGAAGTGTGAAATGCACTGCAGCAAAAAAGAATGTTATTTCTTTTTTTATTTTTTTTTTAAATTGTGAAAAGTTTATTCAGAGGGTCATTTATTATTCAACCCCTCAATCCACCAGAATTCTGTTTGGTTCCCCTAAAGTATTAAGAAGTATTTCAGGCACAAAGAACAATGAGCTTCACATGTTTGGATTAATTATCTCTTTTTCCAGCCTTTTCTGACTAATTAAGACCCTCCCCAAACTTGTGAACAGCACTCATACTTGGTCAACATGGGGAAGACAAAGGAGCATTCCAAGGCCATCAGAGACAAGATCGTGGAGGGTCACAAGACTGGCAAGGGGTACAAAACCCTTTCCAAGGAGTTGGGCCTACCTGTCTCCACTGTTGGGAGCATCATCCGGAAGTGGAAGGCTTATGGAACTACTGTTAGCCTTCCACGGCCTGGACAGCCTTTGAACGTTTCCACCCGTGCCGAGGCCAGGCTTGTCCGAAGAGTCAAGGCTAACCCAAGGACAACAAGGAAGGAGCTCCGGGAAGATCTCATGGCAGTGGGGACATTGGTTTCAGTCAATACCATAAGTAACGTACTCCACTGCAATGGTCTCCGTTCCAGACGAGCCCGTAAGGTACCTTTACTTTCAAAGCGTCATGTCAAGGCTCGTCTACCGTTTGCGCATGATCACTTGGAGGACTCTGAGACAGACTGGTTCAAGGTTCTCTGGTCTGATGAGACCAAGATCGAGATCTTTGGTGCCAACCACACACGTGACGTTTGGAGACTGGATGGCACTGCATACGACCCCAAGAATACCATCCCTACAGTCAAGCATGGTGGTGG
This sequence comes from Anomaloglossus baeobatrachus, assembly GCF_048569485.1. Classification (NCBI taxonomy): domain Eukaryota; kingdom Metazoa; phylum Chordata; class Amphibia; order Anura; family Aromobatidae; genus Anomaloglossus; species Anomaloglossus baeobatrachus. The sequence continues at coordinate 751,346,534 of NC_134354.1, read as the reverse complement.
CAGCATCATGCTGTGGGGCTGTTTCTCAGCCAAGGGGCCTGGCCATCTGGTCCGCATCCATGGGAAGATGGATAGCACGACCTACCTGGAGATTTTGGCCAAGAACCTCCGCTCCTCCATCAAGGATCTTAAGATGGGTCGTCATTTCATCTTCCAACAAGACAACGACCCAAAGCACACAGCCAAGAAAACCAAGGCCTGGTTCCAGAGGGAACAAATCAAGGTGTTGCAGTGGCCTAGTCAGTCTCCTGACCTTAACCCAATTGAAAACTTGTGGAAGGAGCTCAAGATTAAAGTCCACATGAGACACCCAAAGAACCTAGATAACTTGGAGAAGATCTGCATGGAAGAGTGGGCCAAGATAACTCCAGAGACCTGTGCCGGCCTGATCAGGTCTTATAAAAGACGATTATTAGCTGTAATTGCAAACAAGGGTTATTCCACAAAATATTAAACCTAGGGGTTGAATAATAATTGACCCACACTTTTATGTTGAAAATTTATTAAAATTTAACTGAGCAACATAACTTGTTGGTTTGTAAGATTTATGCATCTGTTCATAAATCCTGCTCTTGTTTGAAGTTTTCAGGCTCTAACTTATTTGCATCTTATCAAACCTGCTAAATCTGCAGGGGGTTGAATACTACTTGTAGGCACTGTATATTGTACAATCCTATCCCGATAGAGTATTACAAAATCATATTGGATATAATAGGTAGAGGTATCTCACTAGGGGGCATACATAGAAATCTTGGGGCCACCTAGCTAAAGTCTAAATTGAACGATTTACGCAAAACAATTTTGGTGGGTCATGGCGCCACTGAAAAATTGCCTCTAGTGACGTCTCTTGGAGTCCACACTCGCTAATATACTTTCATGGCATCCTCTCAGTCTGATGCCCCCACATTGTGTCCCTCAACAGAGAATGAGGAAATTGGAGTAGAGGGCAGGATTGTTCCCCACCGGATCTTCCCTTTCTCTGTTTGGAGGCCTCATTGTGGTCATGTGTATCCATTGTCACTGGTGGAACACCTCTACAGCCCATGGACTATGATTTCTTTAGCCATTGTGGATCTCTTGACCCGAACTTAATGGCCTCTTATGTCTATGAGACTGGTGAGTCCGAGTCAGGAGACCCGAGGCCAGTCCAAAAATCGCAGTCCTTGCACAGGCTGTGAAACTCGGAAGTGGACTTTGGTCTCAACCACAAGGCTAATAAAAAAACAACTCTGCTTCCAAGGTGTGGGCTTGACTTCAAAGGCCATCGTGTATTTCCTCATTGCGGGGGGGAAATCAAAAATAATTTGGCTACTTTCTATGGTGAGATCAGAGGCACACCCTTTCCCTTTTATGAGACCGCAATAAACTTCAACGAGTCAACATGTAAAAAAAAATACTAAAAATCATAAGTACATATTTTCATCAAAGAAATTTAAATTAATTTTTTGAGTGTTTTTGTGGAGCGTTGGTGGAACAGTTCTATGCATTACCGGAGATTCTGTGAACCAAACCCTCTCATCTGTATATTTTCCAGGTTTTTTTAGGATAGGTTCACACACATGAAACTTTTGTGATTGAAAATCAAATTTATTTAACATTTTTTGTGCGAAGAGCACATGGATTAGTGAATGAATGCCCTGAATTGTAGTCGCTCTCGACATTTACATCTCCGTAAGACCAAAAGTATCATAACAGTCTTATCAAGCACACACCGCTAAAACTGTCATGGAGGTGAACACAAGAGGAAACCTTCATGTACTATGCACCATGTCGCCACCTGCGGGTTAGGAGGTGTAACATGAAAAAATGCCCAAGATCATCATTAAAGCTAGTAACTGTGTACCCAACTATTGACTGTTCCTTCCGCCTTTCTGTCCATTTAGACCAGTGTTTCCCAGTCTCCAGTCCTCACGACCCCCAACAGGTCAGGTTTTCAGGATTTCCTTAGCATTGACCAATTGATGGAATCATTATCAAGACATCACCTGTGCAACACTATGGAAATCCTGAAAACATGGTCTGTTCGGGGCCGTGAGGACTGGAGTTTGGGAAACACTGATGTAGACATTTATAGACTGGGATCCAGGATTTTAAAAAAGGGTCCAACTCCTGGTGAGAAGGGGGAGGTGTATTTAGTCGCAAAAACAATGCCACTCTTGTCCATGGGAATGTGGCTGAGTTGCAATACCAAATACAGCCACAGATTGGCGCTGTTTTTGTGGGAAAAAAAATATTTTATTTCATTTTAATATAATCCTCAAGCACCTCCTTCAGATTAGAGTTTCTCGAGATTTCCGGTAAGTCACATGTAGAAGTCTATTGTATTTAGAAAGCTCAGTTTTTATCTATGTAAATAATTGCACCTAAAACCACACTGTATATGTACTCCAGTGTATAAAATGTAATGTATAAGATGTTGAATAAACCATATTTATAAGAACAATGATACAAAGAGAGCAAAGTGTATGGAAACAAGCCATGTTGTGTAGCACCAGGATTTTGGCAAGCTTTTGAGAAAACCGTGGCATCGTTTGGTGTTGGTTCTCAAAAGAATTTGCGGCAAATCAAATTAAAGAGTTTTAAAAGTTACGAAAAATAAAGCATTGAATCTATAGGTGTCAACGGCCGTCTCTCTGTATTTTGAGACTAGTGAAATGACTCTACATATTAAGGCCTCTTTCACACATCAGTTGTTTGCCATCAGGCACAATCCGGTGAATTGGGATAAAACGGATCCGGCGTCTGATGCCGCCAGATTCGTTTTTTTCCTTTATAGACTTGTATTAGCTCCGGATTGTACCACATGGCCTCGCGTTTCATCCAGCATGCGCCGCAAAAAGTGTCTGTGCGCCCCCAGATGCAACGTCCCAAAGGAGCGTTTTTTGGGACCAGCGAAAAACGGAAGGAGACGGAACTGGCGCCATCCGTCTTTTATTTTACAATGGAAGCCTATGGGTGCTTGATCTGTCGTCATCCGTCAAATGACGGAATCAGGCGAAGGATCCGTTTTTTGTTTCTGGGCATGACCAGACGTTCTCTCTTTCTCTCTCTCTCTCTCTCTCTCTCTCTCTCTTTCTCTCTCTCTTTCTCTTTCTCTCCTCTCTCTCTTTCTCTCTTTCCTCTCTCTCTCTTTCTCTCTCTCTCTCTTTCTCTCTCTCTCTCTTTCTCTCTCTCTCTCTCTTTCTCTCTCTCTCTTTTTCTCTCTCTCTTTCTCTCTCTCCTCCATAGCAAATCCTGAAGGGAAAAAATGAGACGGATCCATTTTTGTACCGGATACGTCGCATCAGTTTTGCCACAATCTGCAACGGATAAGTCGCATCAGGCACAAAACAGATTGTGCCTGATGGCAAAGAGCTGATGTGTGAAAGAGGCCTAAACGTTTTTTTCTGTCTTTGGGTGGGGCAAGGGTTAATATCAGTTTTCCTTGCCAGCAGCTTCTGACTCCTGGCCAGGTGTTTCTGTTTTGGGAACATTCCCAATCTCTTTATATACCCTTGAAGCAGAGGGTGCCAGTTATTCTCTTTGCCATTTGGATTCTGGGCTTGGCGGTGGAAGGAGCTGCTGGAGTCCTTGCTGTTGGTAGCGGTGTAGGTTGCAGTACTGGTGCCTAACTGCAGCCTAGTTGTTGGAGTTAGTCTGTTGTTTTCCCCCTGTCTGTCTTACCATCCCCTTCATGTTGTTTTGGTGCAGCAGTGGGACTAGTGATTCTTACCTTCCCATTGACTAGCCAGGGTTTACTGCAGGGTCTCTTAGGCCTTCAAGTTCCTGCTCAGCGACAGGTGAGGAACCTGTATAAGGACTGGTTTGGAGTGCAGGGTACAGCGGCAGGTAAGTGATGGAGGTGTCCATCTTCCCTCTCACTAGCATCAGGGCACATTGTTGTTAAAGTGTCCCCGATGTACCCTTTGTTTGTTTTGGTAAAACCCCTGTTTGTTGATTGTTTGACCTCACACCAGACCTTCCCCACGTCCATGGCGTGACTGGCTGATGGGTACATGATACTAGCAAAACTCAGAAGTAAGTATATTCCCTTGGTATTATCTTGTCTCCCAGCTCTGTGCTGCACCTTTGTTTTGATGCCTCCAGGAAATCCTATTCACCGGATTTAACATTATCTAGTGAGGGCCACAAAATCATGTTCCCTATATTTACATCCATAATGGAATACCGTGATGTTTTTCATTAAGAAATGTCAATAAAAGGTGGAATTTCCATTCAACTTTCAGTAGAGGAGGTGAAGAAGCCGTCCCCGCAGGTTCAGCCGGGGCAGCACCTTCCGCAGCGTGACTCACATATAGTTAATATGATTATTACTCCTTGGATTTCATTTCTCATCTAATTTCAATGTCGCAGCAGATGGTATTAGTGGGTCGTCTCCTCACTGAGTTATTGTGTCCTGATAAATAGAAATATTCTGAATGAGTTTTCTCATTTAGTTAAAATCTGTTTCTTCTAAGCCTCATTTATGCACTTTTATCATTTTGCTTTGTGTCTCTTAATGCATTTTACCAAATACTAAGAAAATAGACTTTTAGTTCAGCAATGGGTTATCATGGACTCCTAGTGCCCTGCCCTTTATTTGTCACACCCAAATGTCAGGACACTCGACCCAAGATATTGTGTATTGTTTATGGCTAATAATATACAGCACAAAGCTGGGGCGCTCAATATAATTATCTCTTCTGAGTCCTATATTAAAGTTCTGGGCTTGTGTAGCACAGCGAAGTAAAAAAAAAAAAAAAGTTTGTTTTTCTAAAAGAAAAAACAGCGCCACTCTTGGGCATAGGCTGTGTCTGCTATTGCAGCTCACCATCAGTTAGGTGAATATTATAATTAGTGTTGAGCGGAGCCGGACTACAAAAGTCCGGATCCGCGCGGTTTCAGCGCTATCTTCGGGAATGACCCGGACGCGGGAATCCGGGTGCACGATCCGGATTCGGCATTAAATAAGACATTAAAAAAACTCTCTGTCTCTGTCTCTTTCTCTGTCTCTGTCTCTTTCTCCCTCTCCCTCCCTCCCACGGATTATTGGCGATCCGCTCAACTCTAATTATAATATCACACACAACCCAGAAATTATAACTATTGTCTTAAATTAATTTTGCATTTATTCACTGAAATAAGCATTCAACCAATGTCTTAAAAATGACCTGTTACTTGCTATAAAAACGCCGCTGTTCTCCTGAATCCGGCGCTGTTTTTCTTTTGATCCTGCGCCTCTCCAGTCCTGAGATATGGCCTCCTCTTCTATGAATGAAATAGAACCTGCCCACAGAGAAGACCACACCCACTTTGGTAAAAATACAAGATTTAAATACAGAGAAGAGGAGGCCTTATCTCAGAGATGGAGAGGCACAAGAACAAAAGGAAAACAGTGCCAGATTCAGGAGAACAACGGCATTTACACCAGGTAAAAAAAATTACATATTTAAAACAAATGTCAGGTACCCTTTAAGGTGCACATACACCTTGGATAACTGTTGTCCGATAACTATCTCTCCTGGCTTATCCAGACACATGTATGCTCAATTTGAAGAAATGTACATGTGTTCTACATAAGGAGAGTGGAGTATTCTGCTGCTAGACAACTCCGTCCCTCCAGTCATCTTTGGTGGTGGCTTGTTGAAATTCAATCAGCCTTATCTTTCCCTCCCCATGACATCAACTGCTGGAGTAGGGAGGCCCATACACATTAGTTGGGTGACCGACTGACCGGTTCCACTGGAATCATCAGGTTCAGACTTTTATATACTGTATATAGGGGGTCTTGTTTTTTTTGTTCTTTGGAAAGATGGCCATCATAGAATGGTTTCACTGGTAAGTCCCCCATATATGACCCAGAATGGAGCTCTTATTGGCTCATCCATGTTGTTGAATTATGAGGATGACCGCTCATCCTACTGGCCTTCATGTAACGGTCACGCACGGACTTGGGGAAGGACCGGCGTGAGACAAAACACACAAACAGGGGTTTCACCATAATAAACAAGGGGTACACCAGGGCACTTTAATAATGTGGGCCCTAGCACTAATGACAGGGAAAATGGACACCTCCTCCACTTACCTGCAACTGTACCCTGCATTTCTAGCCAGTCACTATACAGGTTCCTCACCTGTCGCCAAGCAGGAACCTGAAGCCCTGAAAGACCCTACAGTAGTCCTAGCTAGCTAGCTTTTTGGCTGCAGTAAAGCATTAGGACAGCAGCCTTCACCACAACAGACAGGGTTCCAACAGCTCCTTCCACCTCCAGGCCAAGTGTCAGTATAATTGGCACCCTCTACAGGGAGTAGAGAGTAAATATAGGGACTGGGAGTGGTCCTAAACTTGAAGCATCTGAAAAGGTAATGAGAAGGCTGTTGGCAAGGAAAACTGACATTAACCCTAAGACTGGGAAAAGAAAGGAAATACTTTAATAGAAATGGCTCTCTAGCCCTGAATCTGTCACTAGTCTCAGAATGCAGAGAGACAACTGTAACAGCAACTCTACATTTCCATTGTCCATCACCTCTTCCTCATTCACAATGGGTTGGCTGATCACCCAGCAGGCCTAATTTGAAGGGAATTATCTTGAGGCTACTTTACACACTGCGATATCGGTCCCGATATCGCTAGTGTGGGTACCCGCCCCCATCTGTTGCGCGACACGGGCAAATCGCTGCCCATGCCGCACAACATCACGCAGACCCGTCACACATACTTACCTGCCCGGCGACGTCGCTGTGACCGGCGAACCGCCTCCTTTCTAAGGGGGCGGTCCGTGCAGCGTCACAGCGACGTCACTGAGCGGCCGCCCAATAGCAGCGGAGGGGCGGAGCTGAGCGGGACGTAACATCCCGCCCACCTCCTTCCTTCCGCATTGCGGCCGGGAGGCAGGTAGGAGAGCTTCGTCGTTCCTGCGGCGTCACACATAGCGATGTGTGCTGCCGCAGGAGCGACGAACTACATCATTACTGCTGCAGTAACGATAATCGAGAATGGACCTCCATGTCACCGATGAGAGATTTTGCACGTTTTTGCAACGATGCAAAATCGCTCATCGGTGTCACACGCAGCAACATCGCTAATGCGGCCGGATGTGCATCACAAATTCCGTGACCCCAACGACTCCGCATTAGCGATGTCGCAGTGTGTAAAGCCCCCTTCAGATGAAGCAGCTCCTGATTGATTTTCAAGCCTTTTCTGACTGGTAAGTGATGGGATGTTATCTAAAAGATTGCGACATGGAATCATTTTTTTTTTTTCAAAATTTTTTGTACAATACTATATTAAAATCAGATTTTTAACATTTAAAATGGTATTCCAATATTTTTTATTATGAAAATTTAGACAAGTTTTAGAAAACTTTATTTATCCCTCACAATATTCAAAACTTCTGCCCTGGACATGTGGGATGGACACAATGGTGCACGGCTCATAACAAGCCACAATTTTGAGGGCTGCAAGCAATGAAGGTTCTGAGTAGAGATGGGCAAACTCGCAGAAAACCGGGATCGGCAGGTCCCTGTTGCCTTTTTTTTTTAAATCCGATCCCGATCCGGAATCTGGTCCCCATAGAAGTGTATGGGAACCAGAATCCAGAGATTAAAACTGTTGGTAGAAGGAAAATAGGAGCGCACGTGATCTACTTACCGAAGATCTGTCATGGTGGCAAGCTGCTTTGCGCATTCACTTCCGGAGCACCTTCATTGAATATGCACTGCTTTCCCCGCCCACCAATGCCTGTGATTGGTTGCAGTCAGCCGCGCTTCCACACTGAGTGGTAGCGTGTTAGCTGCAACCAATCACAGAGGCCAGGCCAACTGGTGGGCGGAGAAAGCAGTGCATATGTATGAGCAATGATGAGCAGCCCAGGGAGGCCGCAGAAGCAGTGTACAGCCAAGCAGGAGCAGTTTACAGCCCCAACGGAGCCCCGGTAAGTATGAAGCGCTCCCTTCATTCTTATTTTTCCTTTTATTTATTTTTTTTAATTTCTCGATTGTCGGATCAAACACCCGGAATTCCAGGTCCGGGCACCTTTGAAACCACGCGGATCTGGACTTTTACAGTCCGGGTCCACCCATCCCTAGTTCTAAGTAAATGCAAACTGTGAAAGTAGAAATAAGATTGTAAAATTGTGCCACTTTTTATTTCAATACCCTTTTTTCTGTACGTGGAGTAACTTTTACCTTTGATGTGCAATCGACCTGTAATCATTGTTTCCTGTCATCATCTTCTACTTGGTAGGAGCCAAACTTCAATACTGCTCCGCGCCAAGTGCATAGTGTACTTTTTAAGACAAACACGTAAGAAATCATGAGAAAACACAGTGACCTTCATGGTCTGAAGGGATTCTCGGTTCATGAAAAGTATTTGTGCAATTGGAATTTAATCTCCTGCCAGCGTATCTGCAACAATGATTAGTGAAATGGGACGACTTTTTTCCCGCTGCCGCCATCCATCGCTCTTCCTTGTAAGGATTACTTTCTGACATATCTCAATGATAGATCCTCTTCAATCTCAACGCTTATAAGAAATCTGAGACATAGACATTTTATAGGATGAAGCCTTTATAGGGCTCTACTGACATTGTTCTGAATTTACATCACCACTGTGCAGAAATCAGAGATAGAATGTGGTTTAATATTAGTTGTGGGACCGATGAAACCTAAAGATCATGGATGGTGCTGGAGAACTTGTAATATTAGTACGTGCCACAAAATCATGGCTCTCAAAATCATATCTGGTAAAATAAAATGGACTGGCCCTATAAGGAGGACCTGTCACCAGGATAGAAGTGTTCAGTTTTTACTATTACTTTATTCCCTCTGCTCCTCTGAACATTCCATTTTTATTTTTTTATTTTTTTTAATCTGCTCTACGGTTCCAGAGGTATGAATATTGTTATGGACTTTACTAAGTGGGAGTGGCTATCTGGGTTCTTTAGGGGTGGGTCTTTTAGCTGTTATGCATTATTACCATATGAACCACACCCCTGAGGAAACTAAATAAAAAGGACCATATATCTGAAACAATGGCGGATTTAAAAAAAAAAATAATAAAATGGAATACTAAGGGGAGCAGAGGGAACAAAATAAGAACAAACACTCTTCATCATTGACCTGGTGACCGGTCCTCTTTAAATTAAGTCTAAAATCTTACTAGTCTAAGGACCAATCATTCCCACCTGGTGAGATGTCGCCAAGTTATTGATGAGATAGAGTGTGCCTCTGGACATGAGCGAATCAAATTAATAAAAACAGTAATTAAAAATTAAAATTTGGATTTTTCGTTATTCATTTTCCACAAATCCAGTAATATAGAGAGCAAGCCTACTGCCGCTTAACTGGTTTCTTTTGATGGCTGAGAAGGGTTAAAAAATAATGTTATGTTCCTGCTCTAGGCCTGCTCTTTACCTGTCCTGACGGAGTTACCCTGCTGATTCTTCTAGTCTTTGCTGCAGATCTTACAACCTCCAGTCTTTGGGTCTCCCAGTGCTCTGCTGTGCTGTATCATTTGGGTCATGCAACATCTCACAATCTGAGGCCTAGTCAGTGACGTCAAGTCCACTCAATGGAGGCTACAATGGCAACTGGTCGACCGACTTGGGAAGCCACTTACTGTGCTTTGGAGCCTAAAAATAGCAGCTCGGAGCCCCCCAGAATTGTCGCATCCATTAGGTGCAACAATCCCAGAACACTTACCCCGGCTCATCCCGATTTCCCTGGTGCGGTGGCAATTTGGATAATAAGGGGTTAATGACAACTCACAGTTACCACTAAGCCCTATATTAGTAATTGAAGGCTTCTGTAAGGGCCCCCCCATTACTAATCTGTAAGTGAAAAAAAATAAACACAAGCACCAAAAAAATCCTTTTTCTGAAATAATATCTATCTAGGTATAATAATTGTATTTTAGGAGTGACAAACCAATTGGGTCTGAGGTGAACTTGACATTGATTTTTACAAATTTACTCATCTCTATGTGACTCCTAAGTGTTGCGGCGTCATTTTCTGTGAGGCTAATAGTCGGGTACAGAGATCAATTGTTTTCCTCATAGAAATAAATGGTGCTGTAGGGTAACATCTGTGACTCCAATTCTAGTGATCAGTGGGTATCCCTATGCCAATATGCGCCGACCAACTTGTGAACCTAATTACTGGCAGCACATGGGTAGCGTAGCATTTCAGTAAGTACAGTCATATGAAAAAGTTTGGGCACCCCTATTAATGTTAACCTTTTTTCTTTATAACAATTTGGGTTTTTGCAGCAGCTATTTCAGTTTCATATATCTAATAACTGATGGACTCAGTAATATTTCTGGATTGAAATGAGGTTTATTGTACTAACAGAAAATGTGCAATTTGCTTTTAAACAAAATTTGACCGGTGCAAAAGTATAGGCACCTCAACATAAAAGTGACATTAATATTTTGTAGATCCTCCGTTTGCAAAAATAACTGCCTCTAGTCGCTTCCTGTAGCTTTTAATGAGTTCCTGGATCCTGGATGAAGGTATATTTGACCATTCCTGTTTACAAAACAATTCCAGTTCAGTTAAGTTTGATGGTCGCCGAGCATGGACAGCCGCTTCAAATCATCCCACAGATGTTCAATGATATTCAGGTCTGGGGACTGGGATGGCCATTCCAGAACATTGTAATTGTTCCTCTGCATGAATGCCTGAGTAGATTTGGAGCGGTGTTTTGGATCATTGTCTTGCTGAAATATCCATCCCCTGCGTAACTTCAACTTCGTCACTGATTCTTGCACATTATTGTCAAGAATCTGTTGATACTGAGTTGAATCCATGCGACCCTCAACTTTAACAAGATTCCCGGAGCCGGCATTGGCCACACAGCCCCAAAGCATGATGGAACCTCCACCAAATTTTACTGTGGGTAGCAAGTGCTTTTTTTGGAATGCCGTGTTTTTTTGCCTCCATGCATAACGCCTTTTTGTATGACCAAACAACTCAATCTTTGTTTCATCAGTCCACAGGACCTTCTTCCAAAATGTAACTGGCTTGTGCAAATGTGCTTTTGCATACATCAGGCGACTCTGTTTGTGGCGTGCTTACAGAAACGGCTTCTTTCGCATCACTCTCCCATACAGCTTCTCCTTGTGCAACGTACGCTGTCTTGTTGACCGATGCACATTGACACCATCTGCAGCAAGATGAAGCTGCAGGTCTTTGGAGGTGGTCTGTGGATTGTCCTTGACTGTTCTCACCATTCTTCTTCTCTGCCTTTCTGATATTTTCTTGGCCTGCCACTTCTGGGCTTAACAACAACTGTACCTGTGTTCTTCCATTTCCTTACTATGTTCCTCACAGTGGAAACTGACAGTTTAAATCTCTGAAACAACTTTTTGTATCCTTCCCCTGAACAACTATGTTGAATAATCTTTGTTTTCAGATCATTTGAGAGTTGTTTTGAGGAGCCCATGATGCCACTCTTCATAGGAGATTTAAATAGGAGAACAACTTGCAAGTGGCCACCTTAAATACCTTTTCTCATGATTGGATACACCTGCCTATGAAGTTCAAAGCTCAATGAGGTTACAAAACCAATTTAGTGCTTTAGTAACTCAGTAAAAAGTAGTTAGGAGTGTTCAAATCAAGAAATTGATAAGGGTGCCCATACTTTTGCACCGGTCAAATTTTGTTTAAATGCGGATTGCACATTTTCTGTTAGTACAATAAACCTCATTCCAATCCAGAAATATTACTGAGTCCATCAGTTATTAGATATATGAAACTGAAATAGCAAAAACCCAAATTGTTATAAAGAAAAAAGGTTAACATCAATAGGGGTGCCCAAACTTTTTTCATATGACTGTATATAAAAATATACACTACTCACAAAAAGTTCAGGATATTTCACATTCGGGGGAAATTTCAGGCTGATCGTAAAATGAACTTTAACCTTTTCAGCAGAATGTAATGTGACCTCTAATCTCATTGATGCACATGTCCAACTGTTCAGTGTTTCAGGACTTTTTGCACAACTTTCTGTTCTCTAACAAGGAGCTTAATGGAAAAATTGACAACAGGTGTTTGAGCCATGAATCGCCCAATAAATTTCGGGATTCAATTAGAATTGGTATGAAACAGTTCTTCATATTTTGACATCATGAGACTAAAGCCTGCTTTACACACTTCAATAGATCTTTCAATCCGTCGTCGGGGTCAAGTTGTAAGTGACGCACATCCGGCATCGTTCGTGATGTATTTGCGTGTGAAACCTACATGCGATCGATATTGAACGAAAATACGGTGATCGCGTACACGTCGTTTATTCCTCATACATTGGACGTTTGGTAGTACGAAACTAGTCAATTGTAACGTGTGACATCCATCATACGATTTTGGTGTCTGATGCTATGTGCGCAGGTGTGCGCTCTGCACCGCAGCTTAAAAAAGGTCTGCTTCAGAGCGCAGCTGAAAAGCTGCGTTCTGAAGCGCCTCACAATGTCTGTCATGCACTAATCTCTGTCAGTCCGTCACTATCTCTGTCCCTCACTCTCTGTCCATGTCAGTCTATCCCTCTTACCCCCTCTCTCATATACTCACCGATCCCCGATCTCCAGCGCAGCGCTGCACGGCATTCACACTGCTCCGGCGGCTTTTACTGTTTTGAAAAAGCCGGCCGCCCATTAAACAATCTCGTATTCCCTGCTTACCCCGCCCACCGGCGCCTGTGATTGGTTACAGTGAGACACGCCCCCCACGCTGAGTGACAGGTGTCACACTGCACCCAATCACAGCAGCCGGTGGGCGTGTCTATACTGTGTATTGAAATAAATAATTAAATAATTAAAAAAAACGGCGTGCGGTCCCCCCCAATTTTAAAACCAGCCAGATAAAGCCATACGGCTGAAGGCTGGTATTCTCAGGATGGGGAGCTCCACGTTATGGGGAGCCCCCCAGCCTAACAATATCAGCCAACAGCCGCCCAGAATTGCCGCATACATTATATGCGACAGTTCTGGGACTGTACCCGGCTCTTCCCGATTTGCCCTGGTGCGTTGGCAAATCGGGGTAATAAGGAGTTATTGGCAGCCCATAGCTGCCAATAAGTCCTAGATTAATCATGTCAGGCGTCTATGAGACACCCTCCATGATTAATCTGTAAATTACAGTAAATAAACACACACACCCGAAAAATCCTTTATTGGAAATAAAAAACACACATTCCCTGGTTCACCACTTTAATCAGCCCCAAAAAGCCCTCCATGTCCGGCGTAATCCAGGATGGTCCAGCGTCGCATCCAGCGCTGCTGCATGGAGGTGACCGGAGCTGCAGCAGACACAGCCGCTCCGGTCACCTCCACGCAGGTAATGAAGACAGCCGCGCGATCAGCTGCTGTCAGTGAGGTTACCCGCTGTCGCTGGATCCAGCGGTGGCCGCGGGGTAACCTCAGTGACAGCTAAGCTGATCGCGCTACTCACCTCAGTTGCTGACTGGAGCTGACCGGAGCGGCGGTGAGTAGCGCGATCAGCTGAGCTGTCACTGAGGTTACCCGCGGCCACCGCTGGATCCAGTGACAGCGGGTAACCTCACTGACAGCAGCTGATCGCGCGGCTGTCTTCATTACCTGCGTGGAGGTGACCGGAGCGGCTGTGTCTGCTGCAGCTCCGGTCACCTCCATGCAGCAGCGCTGGATGCGACGCTGGACCATCCTGGATTACGCCGGACATGGAGGGCTTTTTGGGGCTGATTAAAGTGGTGAACCAGGGAATGTGTGTGTGTTTTTTATTTCCAATAAAGGATTTTTCGGGTGTGTGTGAGTTTATTTACTGTAATTTACAGATTAATCATGGAGGGTGTCTCATAGACGCCTGACATGATTAATCTAGGACTTATTGGCAGCTATGGGCTGCCAATAACTCCTTATTACCCCGATTTGCCAACGCACCAGGGCAAATCGGGAAGAGCCGGGTACAGTCCCAGAACTGTCGCATATAATGTATGCGGCAATTCTGGGCGGCTGTTGGCTGATATTGTTAGGCTGGGGGGCTCCCCATAACGTGGAGCTCCCCATCCTGAGAATACCAGCCTTCAGCCGTATGGCTTTATCTGGCTGGTTTTAAAATTGGGGGGAACCGCACGCCGTTTTTTTTAATTATTTAATTATTTATTTCAATACACAGTATAGACACGCCCACCGGCTGCTGTGATTGGGTGCAGTGTGACACCTGTCACTCAGCGTGGGGGGCGTGTCTCACTGTAACCAATCATAGGCGCCGGTGGGCGGGGTAAGCAGGGAATACGAGATTGTTTAATGGGCGGCCGGCTTTTTCAAAACAGTAAAAGCCGCCGGAGCAGTGTGAATGCCGTGCAGCGCCGGGGATCGGGGATCGGTGAGTATATGAGAGAGGGCAGCTCAATTCACTTACTCAGGAGATTAGCGGTCACCGATGAGTCTTCACTGGTGACCGCTAATCAGGACGCGACACAGACAGAGCCGCAGCATGACAATGAAGTCGGGTGAAGTTCACCCGAGTTCATTCTGACAGTGCGGCTCTGTCTGCTGTCATCTGCCATTCACCGCTGCTACATGGCTGTCTGTGTCTGCTGTTAGCGGCCATGTAGCAGAGCTGAATGGCAGATGACATAGTAAAAACGCATCCCTACACATTACACACGCTTGTCAAGTCAATAAATAAAAAAAAAAAGGGTGCCCAATGCATACGTCACAGAACACATGATCTAAAGGATCGCACACAAAATTGATCAATTTAACATAGGCTACTAACGCACGTGTGACAGCAAATGAACGACCTACGTGCAATCTCATTCAATCGCATATGCGACCTGGGCGTGTCACATCGCATACGAGATCGCATACCTAATTGTAAGGTGTAAAGCTGGCTTAAGACGACACCTAACAATTAAGCAGTAGTACTGTGCCATTGTGAGGCTTCAAAAAGGGTATTCTCAGATGAAAGTGGCCACTGAGCTCAGAGTGTCACCAACAGGTTGCAACAGAGATACAGAGAGACTGAAAGAGTCACAGAAAGGCATAAAACTGGACAACCTTTGGCCAGATCACACACTGATAACCACTTCATTGTGAACAATACCCTTCAGAACCAGATGATGAATCCCACACAACTCCAGGCACATCAGAGTGGCCTGCGTTCTAGATGATCTGCAAGGAAACCAGACCACACCACCAGGCACAAGCGTCATCTTCTTGCTGGACGAGGGACCAGTGGGGCTCAGTGCTGTTCACTGATTAAAGTCAATTCATGTGGAGCAGAAATAATGGCCGCCATCGATGTTGGAGACGTCAAGGAGAGCGCTATGCATCAGCCACTGTTGTTACCAGGCGAACCTTTGGTGGTGGTGTGCTACAGTGTGGGCCAGAGGGTCAAGTCAATACAGAACTGCCCTACACTGTCTGAATAGTACTGTGACAGCCCTTACTACTGGAATAACATAATTAATCCAGTCATTATGCCTCTGCATGGACAACACCGGCCTAATTTCATCTTCATGGACGACAATGCTCCAGCTCATCGTGTTCACATCATTAGAGAACGGCTGCTGGAGACTGGGGGACCTCAAATGAAGCGGCCTGCACTTTCTCCAGACCTGAAGCCTATTGAAAACCTATGGAATCAGTTGAGTCGCCATATAGAGGTCGTAACTCTGTACCCCAGAACCTCAATGACCTGAGGGCCTCCCTTCTAGAAGAGTGGGACGCCATGTCTCACCAGACAATAACTCCACTTAGGACCAGCAGGAGACTTCGTTGTCAGCTGTAATTGATGCTTAAGGCTACATGACAAGTTATTGAGACACTGACATTTTTCGGGGTTTACACACCACAATTGTTGGCTTTTGTTTCAATAAATTGTTTGAGATGAGAAAATCCCCATTGTATGCTTCTACTTAAATGCCCAACTGTCTTGATAAAATATCATTGTAGAGTAAACGTTTTACGTTTTACATAAATTTCACCCTAAAGTCAAATATCTCTAACTTTTTGTGAGTAGTGTATTTGAAAAAATGTTTTTAATAAGTTACTAAATAACTTCCATTGTTTGTAGTTGAATAATGAAACTATATTCAGTATGAGGAATAGTTACTAATCTTAGGTCAAGTGAGATAGAGACAGATTTGTACAGAACTTTGGCTTCGTTGTGATGGACACAAGTTATGTCGTTTTCGCCAGTATTGTCTCCAAGCCTTCGCACTCCCCACATCATCCATCTACGTCCAGGGCGATACTGCTGCCAGACAGCCATTACTCACTGGGTTTTGTTTTCTCTCAACCGGTTCTGCACTTCATCCAGTTTGCTGGAAAACCTCTTAGGCTATGTGCGCACTAGAGATGTGAAGTTTCTCAAGAAACTTTCTCGAGAAACTTCTGGGAGTGAAAGATTTCCGGACCTCCGGAAAAAATCTGCGTCAAATCCGCATGCGGATTTGATGCGGATTAGCCGCGGATTAGCCGCGGAATTGCCGCGATTTTCCCGCGGGTGGTTCCCTGCGGATTTTTGCAGGCTGTACTGCAGAAATCCGCAGGGTACCTGCGGAAATAATGGACATGTTCATTTTCTCGAGAAAGTTTCTCGAGAAATTCCGCATGCGGAAATTTCTCGAGAAAAATCCGCACAAGTGCGCACAGCTTTTTTTTTTTGCCATAGAAATTGCTGGGAAATGTCTGCACAAAGATTGCAGACATTTCTCAAGAAATTGCCGCGCCAAATCCGAGGGTAAATCCGCGGGTAAAACGCACTAGTGCGCACATAGCCTAAGGATTACAGAGGAGTCCAAGGAGTCGATTTTTACCATCTTCACCAAGTTTCCTTAGTCTTAAGATTTTCTTCCCCGGCATCGTGTCTTTTATCTAATAATACATTAACCTCCATATGCAACAAGTAAACCTGCATGAAAATGGGTTTCCTTAAGTGGAATCGGGCAGAGAGAGGTTCTCTATAGATGTGTCTTTGCTTAATTTTACTTGTGGGTCAACATATCCCGAGAGGAATTGTAAATCACCAACAAAGAAAAAATTGTCAATATAAAAATTAACTTTTATTGGTTATAAAATATAAAAACATAGGCAAGATGTCTCAGGGAAGCAAGCCCCACAGAAGGGGTTAAAAATATATAAATCTCGTTATGTTGGGAACACCATAGATTTCACATTATTATTATAATAAATATCAACCCGTATAAAAAACAATGATGGTATATAAATATAGCTATAACAATATATATAGTGACACAAGTGTGTTTATAATAACACAAAACTAAGACAAGTTAGAAAACAGCAAAGTAACAATCAATATACCTACAGGGTATCACAGAATGTGAAGAAATGTCCCACACCCTCTCTGACGCACGTTTCGTACTGTGTAGCGCTTTTTCCAGGAGCTACACAGCGCAAAAACGTGCGTCGGAGAGGGTGTGGGACATTTCTTCACATTCTGTGATACCCCGTAGGTATATTTATTGTTACTTTGCTGTTTTCTGACTTGTCTTAGTTTTGCATTATTATAACACACTTGTGTCACTATATATATTGTTATAGCTATATTTATATACCATCATACATCATGGTTCATTGTCCACATATTACACTACTAAGAGAGTAGTAATGCTATGGCTGATGCTACCAATTGGAACCACTATACGATTACGATCATGGCTAATACAATTAAAGCGTTATCTCTTGTAAAACAGCAGCACCGCCCTCACGAGGCTCCCAGATTCCTGCATATCAGTGGTAGGTGGTTGATTGATAGTTCAGAATAACAGCTTGGTTGCGCTACTGGACCAAATTGTGTGCTCACCGATGCTGCAAGCAAAGGCAACAGTGGAGGAGCACAGGGGAGAATTTGGGCAGATGGAGTGTTCTGGTCAGCTTCAGAGCAGCAAGTACAAGCTCTTTAGCAAAGAGCTTGAAAGCACTGCACTAGAAAAATACCTCAGCTGTTGAGAGCGGACAGGGCAGTAAATTTACTTGTTTTTACAAACATTTTGCAATTTTAGCCATTTAATAAGACGATAACACAATGCCTTTAACAGATCCCATATAGTTGGCAGCGCTATGTTTGACTCTATCCATCAGATATGGCATAGTAAGCCTGGTGATATTATTGGGGGCTACTATAAAACTTGCTGACTGTATAGGGTCACTCTATGACAGGGTTGCCAACTGTCTAGAAATTCAAGGACAGTCCATAAAAATTGGGCACTTGTTTTTGTCCAGTCCGTAAATTTTTTTGAAACTGAAGAAACTTCTACAGATCACTATTACCATCCCTGACGAAGGTGATGTGACGCCCCTGGACTATTCAGGTCGTCACAGGGTACTGCACAAACTGCCTTACCTGTGCAGTATTCAACCCCCCATGGTTCTGGGTCTCTATCCTACAGTACTGCCTCCATCAGCATTCCCAAATCCTAGATACACCTTGCACCACACCCTGTCAGGCACACCAGTGGGCTGCTTAAGCAGGAATAGGGCCGCCCACCTAGGGGTCAGACATCGAGGTGGGAGATGTCAAGTGAGTTGAGTAGTAGCCCTCAAGCTGTGAGAAGCTCTGAGGAAGCTGGGAGTTGGAGCTCCCAGGGGAGAAGTAAAGTAGGTCACAGACGGTGGTCTGGACCTAGAGGAGTAGGACTCCCGGTTGCAGAGGATTGAGGCTAGGTGCCTGGGATCTGTCAAGGAGGACGGTCAGCAGCCTGGTCCTATCACCGGTCCGGAACCGAAGGCACGACGGGGTACATGGACCGTAGGTCGGGGAGAAGCTTCAGGCAACCTGGCAATTAACCTGCGGAGAACGGGGCTTTTATGGACTGTTCCCACCAGCTTAGAGATCGTGGACACTAGCGCAACGAGGGGGATAGGGCTTTCCTAGCAAGCAGCCCACTGAAATCCCAAGCGTGAGCCCCTGAGAGCAGGCTCCTTCATTTAGCCATAGTTGGGAGTGGGACCCGGACAGCTCCAAGCTACCGGGCCACAACGGACATTCTAACCATTAGTGCCAGGAGGCAGGTTACGGACCACCGACAGTACTGTGGGGGACAGGACCCAGACAAGCTCCCCCCGATAGGCAACGGTGTTCAGAGACTTGGTTTACCCTGTTGTCAGCATCTGCTTCATTGCTGAGTGAGTGCCTGACTGACCCCTGCACTGCATCCTTCCATCTCCCACCAGAGTCCCGGGGCCTATCCCTACCCGTGGAGGGCAAAGTCACCAAGCTGCCCCACTCCATCACCCCGGGTACTCCCAACGGCAGCGGCAGTACTCCCCAAATTACCGCACACCACGGGTGGCGTCACAAACTATACCAAATCCCCCTGTAAATACTCCCTTTCCATTTGAGTGTGGCCCCTAGCCCCTAGGTCCGGAGACCCTCGAGCCATGAATGATCACCACCCCCAGATCCGAGTGGCTCGATCCGCTGCTGGGGCGGCACCGTGACACTGAAACGTGTGCGTCCTCCATGTCCAGGTCTCCTCTGATCAGGTATCATTCCTTTTCAATCCTCCTTTACTTTAACTATCCATACTGTTTGTGTAACGCCCTGGCCGGGCCAGGTAGTCACAAACAGGCCCCCGCACTACACCTTCCCCACATAAGGTAACATCAGCCAACCACAAAACACTAGTCACCCCCCTTAGGGCCAGACAGACACACCAGTGGGCGTGACCAGGCGGTTGGTGCACGCCCACCCAGAGGTTTAGACAGCCCGGGGCGGGAAAACACGCAATTGTAGTCTGAAGTTCAAGTTGGAGAGGAGTGTGGGCTGGAGCTGTATGCAGCTCCAGCAAAGGCAAAAAACCCCAAATTGAACGGCGCCAGGGTAGGAGCCCTGGTGTCACTGGCTAGGAGGAAGACGGTGGTCTCCATCTGCAGGAGTCGGGAAGACAGCTCGGTGGAACCGAGGTGGACCGGGACAGGGTTGTAGCCCGCCGATACCGACCCGGAAACCGGAGCACACAGGGGGGTACTCGGACCCTGAAGCCTAGAGGTCCTGTCCCACCCAAAGTCCCTAATAGAAGACAGCCCACCGATTTGGGATAGAAAGTCACCGCCAAGGCTCAGAGGTCCCACGGGCCAGTGTCTGCGGGCAAGGGCTCCTTAGGCCACATCCAGCCGGGAGCGGACTCCTGAAGTTTCAGGCACAGGCAGTCCATCGTTCTAAAAAGGTGCAGGAGAAAGACAGAGACCACCAGCCGGGTGGGGGACCAGAAGGCAGCCGGCTGCGGGCACCGACCACCATCACCTTGGTTTACCAGAGACTCGTGTGTTTCCTTCATAGTGGGTACACCAGCACCCTGCGGTCGCCCATCTCCCTGCATCAACACCCACCGGGTCTCGGGGCCACCATCCCTGCCCACGGAGGGGTTAACAACTTGCTGCACAACATCTCCCCCGGGTGCCCCGTCACAGCAGCGGTGGTGTCCAACCTCACCACACACCGTGGGTGGCATCACGAACTCTAATACGGCTCAACCCGTACATATACTTCCAACCCCCACCTTTTAATTCGGAGTGTCCGCGGGACCCCCGGGTCCGGAGACCCTCAAGCCACCACTCCCTGAAAACCCGGACCCAAGCAGCAGCGGCGGCTGCTGGCCACGGGGGCGGCACATTTGCATTACAACTGGTCACCGCTTGGGGTTGTGCACCATGGTGTGCTAGGGCCACTAGTGCTTTATTTTTCTTTGGCACACCATTGTTTGCAGATACCCCACGTGGTGTCCCCTCTCACTCTCTTTTTTTACATTATTACTTTATATAAGACTGACACTTACATCCATGTCACGTCACTTGTTTCCTAGTTCTGCATTTTTTTACCTTTATTAATATGTGATATACACGGTTACTGCAGAACTGTGCATTTCACCTTCTGCCTTATTCTTCTCCTGGTCACACATCTTTATTACCTTTAATCAAATTGTTACCATTTTTGCTACTTATTGTTCCTGGACTGTCTATTATATATTACGGAGTCTCTGTCCTCATGTTTTGCACTAAATGTGATGTCCTCGTCTTCTGGTTTGTACTGCCATCGTGGTGGTCTCTTTTTTAACTAATAAAAATTAGATTTTTGACCTCATCGGTTTTCCGTGGAATTTTTTTCTACATTTTTGTCTCCTATGTATTTTCCATAGGTCGTTCTACATCCTTACAGCCCATACACCTCTTTATTATTCAATTTCGATATATGTATTCATTTATGTTGGTGCTATGTACAGTTTTTTTTTTATCTATCTCGGTATTGAGCTCACTATTAAGGTACCGTAACACTTAACGACGCTCCAGTGATCCCACCAGCGATCTGACCTGGCAGGGATTGCTGGAGCATCGCTACATGGTCGCTGGTGAGCTGTCACACAGGGAGATCTCCACCGAGATCAGCCACCAGCGACCCGTGTAACGACGCTGTGCTTCGTAACCATGGTACACATCGGGTTACTAAGCACAACGCTTTGCTTATAGTTACCCGATGTGTACCTTGGCTACGTGTGCAGGGAGCAGGGAGCCGGCTTCTAGAAGCTGCGGACGCTGGTAACCAAGGTAAATATCGGGTAACCAAGCAAAGCCTTTGCTTGGTTACCCGATGTGTACCTTGGTTACCAGCGTCCGCAGAAGCCGGCTCCCTGTTCCCTGCACATTCAGATCGTTGCTCTCTCGCTGTCAAACACAGCGATGTGTGCTTCACAGCGGCAGACCAACGACCAAAAAATGGTCCAGGACATTCAGCAACAACCAGCGACCTCACAGCAGGGGCCAGGTCGTTGCTGGATGTCACACACAGCGACATCACTAGCAACATCGTTGCTACGTCACAAAAACCGTGACTCAGCAGCAATGTCTTCTTATCACAGACCTTGATCACTTATAATCATAATGATTTATAATGGTTTTCCAATGTTTTCGTAAACAATATTGCTTGTCCATGATCTTTTGATACGCCGTACATAGAAAAATAAAAAGTTTATTGGGCAAACTTGCTCTAAGTGCAGGGAGCGGTCCCATCCCGACAGATGTTTTTGGATGCAGCATGGTCTTCCATGCTTTATATTGTGGACCCGATTTCAATTCCAATTGCAGAAATCACTCGTCCATTGCTCCTGCCAGTCGTCAGGTTACCTGCTGGCTCATTCGAAGAAGATGAAAGCTGAATTTCTCGTTCTCCAGTCATTACAGTCTTCTTTGCTTTCCTAACAATCTATTTTACTTTCACACTGAAGGTACCCTTCAAGGTAGGGAGGTCTGGATCCCCAACCGTGCCCTGTCCCCTATCTGAGCCCTGATCTTACTCCCTTCAACCCTGAGAGCGGACCGGAAACCCAGTACAAAACCCCACAGAGAAGATTTCAATTCCAATTGCAGAAATCACTCGTCCATTGCTCCTGGCAGCCGTCAGGTTACCTGCTGGCTCATCCGAAGAAGCTGAAAGCTGAATTTCTCCTTCTGCAGTCATTACCGTCACCTTTCCTTTCCTAACAATCTATTTTACTTTCATACAAATTCTATTTTCTGCTCTGATTTCAGTTTTGAGCAATTTTGGTCGAGACGCATTATATGTGACCGAGAGAATGGATCAAAATGTGGAGAGAATCTTTTATACTTGCACTTTCTTCTATTTTCGGTGAGGAACAGATGAATATTATTAGCTATTGATTTTCAGCTTTAGACTCTTTGGTGTCTTGCGGTTTTACTTCATTATTTTGTTCTCTGTAGCAGGAAGCTGAAGGTACAGGGTCAGTCCGGTCCATCATGATACCTAAATGTCGCCCATTGGGCTCCGACAACCACATTTGGAGGTGATTCTGGAGCCAGCCACTTATTATTTCTTAAGGAGCAATTCATAAATAACTTATTGGATCTTATGGAGAATATATCTTGTGTTTGCGCTGATAATATTCATAAATGGATGACACGTGTTCTACATAAACGGGGGTGGCCCTGGGACACAAATGCTAGTTTTGTGCAATCTATCTGTCTGCAGCTTGGGCCATTTACCCCTAAGAGCATCGTCTAAACTTCATGGAGAATGGATGGTATCTACCTCTGAGCTGAGAGAAACAGAACCGTATGTAAAGCGCTGTGGAATTAATAGCGCTATATAAGTGAATAAATATTATTATTATTATAACCAATAATAAGCAAACGAATGTTCCTAGAAAGACTTGAGCCCGACCGATGAATGATATTAAAGGAAGTCTTTTACCCCCCCAAATGTCTTTGTCATGGGGAGGAAGTGACAGACCAGGGGTTCCTAAGCTGGATCTAAGACTGGGGCCCCTATGCTCACCCTCACACTGAAGGTACCCTTCAAGGTAGGGAGGTCTGGATCCCCAACCTGGCCCTGTCCCCTATCTGAGCCCTGATCTTACTCCCTTCAACCCTGAGAGCGGACCGGAAACCCAGTACAAAACCCCACAGAAAAGACATGGACAAGGGAGAATGAAACCTCATACATACTGCACTCACACACAAAAGAGAGACAATATGTGTACTGGGAATTAAAGAAAAGGGTAGGAAAAAACTCACAACAGGGGAACGTTCACACCATGCAACAAAGTAACTGTTGTTTACCATGAACCACTGAGACCGGGATCGCTGATGCTATCTTTGGCAGACTCTTACTACACTCCCCAGCCTTAAATAGGAAGAGACCAGCTGGATATGGTCATTAACAGCCTGGCTCTCAGAAGAGTAGCATACTGCTCCAAAAAGGATTAACTCCTGCACAGCTGGGAGCAGTGAAACAACTCAGCCGACACCCAGCCGAACTGAGCACGTAAAAGAGACCAGGCTGCAAGTTGGACTCTGTAATGTGAACAGAGTCCAACGCCGTAGTAGTAACCCGCGTGTGCAGAACTGCACAGCGAATTAGTCTTTTAGACTATACAATAATATGAGACTTTACCCCTTTAAAAAAATTATCCTTGCACTATACTTGTATCAATGCTTGTGAAAATAACTTTTTATCCACATGCAAATAAGAGGTCTTCTGTGCACCCTTGACATGGCCAACGATCCTCACTTTGCATCATCGTGACTGCCCTAGCCTGTGATGGACAGCGCTCAGTCCTAGAGCGAATACTGTCTTTTGTGTTCGCGCATGTGCACTGATCCTGACTGTGTTGGCTGCACACGCACAAAGTGGGAAATTGTATAATTAGTCTAAAAGGCATTTTGTGGGTGACAGACTGCCTTTAATGATCATTCCCTCTCCATACAATCTTCATGACCCGTGTGAAGGGTATCGATCGATTTTTGGCAAGAAACTGACCAATGCCTTTAGTGTGAAATTAAATACCTTGAAGAGTGTTAAGGCTTGAAATATAAAGAATAACAGATAATTGTACGACTTATATAAACGGAACCTGTCAGGTCCAATATGCACCCAGAACCAAGAGAATCCCTCTCTAACTGTCCCTGTATCTAGTAGCATAGATAAAAGGATCTTTAGAAAGTATTTCTAAAAATCATTTATGATATGCTAATGACGCCAGCGACTAGTCTCAAGGGCACTAGTTCCCTGGCTAGTCATCCCACTTAGCATGTTAGCACACCCCTGTGGGCGTGATAATATGCTTTACAAGAGCCAGCATCATAGTAGCATGATATAAAGCTTCATGCGAACAGCTTTGTTCCCGTCAGCTTTACTGTAATCTGTCCAACTGTCTTTCATTTTAACTGAATCCTCTGTTGGGGCGTCACATGTGTGACGAGTGTTGTGTACTGTATGTGGTGTATGTAGCTAGCTTCAAACTGGCTTACATAATGTCACAATGTGACTATAGGATAGCGAGAGACAGGGGCTCCTATACTGTCCCTCATGTTAGGCGACTTTAGGGTATCCCTAACCTCTGGATAACCCCTTATGGTGGAGATGCTGGAGTCTCATGCATTACTATTCTCCTGATCAGAACAAATCTGTCCCACCACATTCTGGAAAGGAATTGGCAAGAGTGTGATAGAGACACAGATAAAGACATACAGAGAAAAAACTAAACTCATACACACTGCAAACTCAAAGGAACAAACAGTAAGAAACTAAGGAGAAAAGCAAGAGAAGTGAGGCAGCAACAAAACGACAACAAGTGTTAAAACCACAATTACTCACAGCAACAAAGTACTACAACCACCAGTAAGTTTGGATTACAGCACCTCACCAGACCAGTATAGATAAACTATAGCTGGCAACACAGTAAAGGCAACGTTACACACAGAGATAAATCTGCGGCAGATCTGTGGTTGCAGTGAAATTGTGGACAATCAGTGCCAGGTTTGTGGCTGTGTACAAATGGAACAATATGTCCATGATTTCACTGCAACCACAGATCTGCCAAAGATTTATCTCTGCGTGTAAAGTGGCTTTTAGAGTCCAGCCTGCATATACAGGAGGGGAGCGAATGTGACTGACTCCCCCTCACCATGTAATCAAATGAGACTAAGGGGTACTTTGCACACTACGATATCGCAGGTGCGATGTCGGTGGGGTCAAATCGAAAGTGACGCACATCCGGCATCGCTCTCGACATCGTAGTGTGTAAATCCTTTATGATACGATTAACGAGCGCAAAAGCGTCATAATCGTATCATCGGTGTAGCGTCGGTCATTTCCATTAATTGGGAAATACCGATGGTACGATGTTGTTCCTCGTTCCTGCGGCAGCACACATCGCTGTGTGTGAAGCCGCAGGAGCGAGGAACATCTCTTACCTGCGTCCTGCGGCTCACGCCGGCTATGTGGAAGGAAGGAGGTGGGCGGGATGTTTACGTCCCGCTCATCTCTGCCCCTCCGCTTCTATTGGCCGCCTGCCGTGTGATGTCGCTATGACTCCGCACGACCCGCCCCCTTAATAAGGAGGTGGTTTGCCGGCCAGAGCAACGTTGCAGGGCAGGTGAGTGCATGTAAAGCTACCGTAGTGATAATATTCGCTACGCCAACTATCACCATGAAATCGCAGCTGCGACGGGGGCGGGGACTATTGCGCTCAGCATCGCAAGCATCAGCTTGCGATGTCGTAGTGTGCTAAGTGCCCCTAACAAGCAGTCCAGCATAGATTAAAGGGTGCTTTACATGCTGCGACATCGCTAATGATATATCGTCGGGGTCATGGTGCTTGTGACGCACATCCGGCGCCGTTAGCGACATCGCAGCGTGTGACACCTTCGACCTAAAACGATCGCAAAAGAGGTAAAAATCTTTGGTATATGAGAGGTTGCTCCAACACCAAAAATCGTTGACAGGTGAGTAGCGAGGTTGTTTGTCGTTCCTGCGGCAGCACACATCGCTATGTGTGACACCGAGGAAACTCACCGTACCTGCGTCCCGCCGGCAATGTGGAAGGAAGGAGGTGGGCAGCATGTTCCGGCCGCTTATCTCCGCCCTTCTGCTTCTATTGGCCGGCCGCTTAGTGACCCCGCAGTGACGTCGCTATGACGCCGAACGCACCTCCCCCTTGAAGGAGGGATTGTTTGGCTTCGTTGGTGACAAGGTATGTGCATGTGACGCTGCCGTAGCGATAATGTTCGCTACGGCAGCGAGCACCAAATGTTGCACGAGCGACGGGGGCGGGTGCTATCGCTCGTGACATAGTACCCTTAACTCTTGCTAGCCTGCTTATGAACTAGAGGTCTGTGGATCGATGACAGAGTCTGCCTGCACTGATCACAGACATCAGAGAAGTTAGCAGGCAGAGTGCCAGAATCTACAGTCTCCATGGATCCTGACTCCACCATGTAATTTGGCGATGTTTGTAAGGCTATGTGCCCACAAGGACAGTGTCCTGCGGATATATCCGCAGGACATTCCGCAGGAGCTCCCAGGAAACAGCACCACAACTTTTGTCTGTTTCCATGCTGCGGAATGTCCTGCGGTATGCTGCGGGCATTCTGCATTGAGGATACAGTACCATGGCTTCGGCACTGCATCCTCAATGCAGAACAAGTGCTGCAGTGATCGGGGGAGTTCATACTCACCTTCATCACGCAGCACCTCGCTTTCCGGCGGCCGGGTCACTCTGTCAGCGTCTGCAGGAGAAGGTGGGCGGGCCTGAACTAGCTCTGGCTGTCACATGACCGGAGCTCGTGTAGGCCCCGCCCACCTCTTCCTTCCTGGATCCACCGCGCTGCTGTACACCGGACGGAGAAAGTGACTCCGGTGAGGCAGGTAAGTAAATGGGACCCTGCGGAGAAATCCGCAGGAATAATTGACATGCTGCTGATTTTTCCGCAGGGAAATCCGCATTATTTCCGCTGCGGAAAAATCCGCAGCGTGGGCACAGCAATTCCCAAATGCCATAGAAATGGCTGGGGAGTAGCTGTGCTGCAGATTTTTGAAAAATCCGGGGAATTTCCGCGAACAATCCGCGGCAAATTCCGTGCATTTTCCGCAGCGTGGGCACATAGCCTAAAAACCTCCTTGTGACACATAGCATGTGTGCATAGTGCATTTTTTGGCTTGTATTCTCTGTGTGAATGGGTTTAAATTGACTTTTATATATACTTTTTACAATATGTAGGATATATTATTCCTTAGTGTCCTTTGTGTTGACATTGCTCTTGTTTCGCAAGGGCCCTTTGCTGTCCGTGTCCTCCCCTATATAACCCGGTATGCATTTGTGCCACTCATGGTAAATATACAGACACATTACCTGAATACTGCACAGGTTTTCTATGCAGATAAATGTGGACTGTCAGGGATGAAGCTGGTTATGATGTGCTGAATGCCTCCAGCGGTTCCTGAAATTGCTCGCTATGAATATTGTGCATGGACCGCAGCCGTATAGAATAGGCTGTTATTTTGGTAATTGCATCTTGCACAGGATATGTCAAAAATTAATTTCAGAACTTGAAAGGAACAGACCGATTTCCTGTGTCTCCTGAAATTGTACAAATGATTGAGAATCCTGATAAAATCTTGCACATTTTTCTTTTTTGCATTTTTGAAACCAGGTTCCTGTAAAGAAAGTAAAACTAATGTACGCACATAATAAATAATAAGAAATGGGGCTGCATAAATCACAGTTCACCCATTCTAAGGACAATGCCGAGAAAAGAATATGTATACATCATTGCGTGTTCGCTTTTCTTATAGAGTCTAATGTGTCTATCTGGTTCTGGTTGAAGCTCAAAATCTCGTGGATCATAAAAATGTTCAAAAAGTTGCTTTTTTTTTTTTTTTCAGAAGACTTTTCAGCAGTCTCATTATCATCACAGGCAGGTTACAATGGATAACACAGGATCCACATGTAACAGTTTGTCGCAGCTCATCACCTCCCTGCTTAATGAGCTTTGCCCAGATTAGAGCATGCGTAGAAAACTTTCCTATATAAGACAGTGAGTCATAACCAGTCTATTTCTGCCTATAGAGGTAAAAATCAAGATAAAATGGTTGTAATTAAGCACTGAGACTAGTATAAAACGTAGTATTTATTCCCTTCTCATTAAAAGCACACATAATAACAAAACCTAAACACTTATTCCTACGCACTTCTAACATAATTAAGAACCAGGAATGGGTTCAAAACGCGCCCTGTAATGTTTACTTTTTACTTTTTACCCATAATGGGTTAGAAATGCGTACACAGTGTTTTATAATTTAATTTCTCTGGGGTTAACTACCCACAATAGGCTAGAGATACATATGAAAATGTTTTATTTTTACTACTATGTGTGCTTTTTAATGTGGAAGCAATAAAGATTTTTTTTTTAGTACTGGATTACATTGTTTTTATATTCAGCTTTAGTTCTGATATATGTGAGAAATAACCCAGTTTTACCATTTTCACCAAAGTTCACACAAAATTCTCTTCATCCCATTGGTGAGCAGACTAATTTTAACCATGTATGAGCCTAGTATTGAGACTAGTAATGATGTTAGTATTGAGACTAGTAACGAGACTAGTAAAAAAGTAATGAAAATAGTATTGAGACTAGTTATGAGACTAGTAATGATGTTAGTATTGAGACTAGTAATGAGACTAGTAATAAAGTAATGAAAATAGTATTGAGACTAGTAATGAGACTAGTAATGAGACTAGTAATGAGACTAGTAATAAAGTAATGAAAATAGTATTGAGACTAGTAATGAGACTTGTTGTGAATACATTTTCCAGTTCGGGGCTCCCTCTTGTGGTCATTGCTGGCGGTGCTGTTGATTTGTGGAATGAAAGCCACACACCTGTCAATGACTGCCAATCAGGTCTCTCAGTTTGGGGTATATAGCTAAGTAGTTTTCTCTTGTTACTTGCTGGTGCTCAATGGATATCCTGTGTGTAAAGGACATTCTGAAACCAGCCCTGCTCTCTACCAGAACTCCTCTCAGATAAGTTGTCTTTGTACCTCTGCTGGTTTTTTTTTACACTTTCTTGGTATTTTTTCTGCTTTGATACTAATGCATGATTCCTATTTTGTCTGTGTGAAGTTCCTGGTGGAATGGGATCATTCCCTGCTGGGAGTGTCTGTATACTTAGCTCCATGAGTCTGCAATGTATTGTGTTTTGTCATGCTTGGTATTAATTCAGTCCCTCATCTGTATTAGTGTTTTGGATCCCAGTAACATCAGAGTGCTGATTAGTGGGGGAGAGGCCGTTTGGTCTCAGGGTTTTTTATATCAGACGTGCTGGTATTTTTTAGGGTTTTTATGGCTTCAGACAGTACTCCTTCCTATCCTTTCCTATAAAGATAGTTTGGGCCTCATCTTTGCTAATCTGTTTTCTGGCTATGTATTGTGTTTTCTTATATCACCGTAGTCTTTACATGTGGGGGGCTATCTATATCTTTGGGGCTTGCTCTGAGGCAGATTAGCTTTTCCTATATTTCTATCTGTAGGGATATTTAGTTCTCCGGCTGTGTCGAGACGATTAGATCATCGTAGGCTCGTCCCACGGCTACTTCTAGTTGTGTGTCAGGATTAGGTCTTTAGTCCATTAAGGTTCCAGCCACTCTGGTTACATTTTGGGTTTCCAAATTTTTTTGATCCTCCTCGGTCATTGAAGCATAACAGAATAGTATTGAGACTAGTAATGAGACTACTAATAAAGTAATGAGAATAGTATTGAGACTAGTAATGAGACTAGTAATGAGAATGGTAATGAGACTAGTAATGAGACTAGTAATGAGACTAGTAATGAGAATAGTATTGAGACTAGTATTCAGACTAGTATTCAGACTAGTAATGAGACTAGTAATGAGACTAGTAATGAGACTAGTGGTCACAGTAAATTAATAATATATTACAAATAGTAAAGTATTGAGACTAGTATTGAGACTAGTATTGAGACTAGTAATGAGACTAGTAATGAGACTAGTGGTCACAGTAAAAATTGCAAGATCTCTGATTTTGCATACATAAAACTAAAAGCTGTCACAATATCTATCTGTTGTATCACTTTAATGTGTGGGGTTCACTTTACAAACAGTTTAAGCAGAGAACATTGTACTTGTAAAGCGACATATAAAGATATTGGTGGGCGATGACTTGAATGAGTAGCCGGTGGTGAAATAACACAACCATTCCGAGTAGAATCTTTGGTCCGTGAGACTTATTTTCTCGCTCTTCTGCCCACCTTTAGTGTTATGAGGACTGCAACAGATCAGGATGTGACCGAAGTCAGGAGTCACCACAAATAAATTTAGCGATCGTGTAATAAATAAGTCAGCGGTGGGAAACTCTCTAGACGTTCACTTTTTGTGAAAGACCAGCGGCTTTACCATCCCAGCCAGGATCTTGGGTAGTTGTGCGGATATCACTTCTGTCATCATCTCCGGGAATTCCACGCTCAGTGCTCGGGACTGGAGGAAGGTGTTGAGGCAATAAAGATGGAGCTGCTTCACCAGCTGTTTTTAGTAAGATAAAGCCAGAAATTAATGTATAGAATGATCCAACATTGATAAATTCCATTTAAAATATACCATGGTAAAGAGTACCTGTCACTTACCACAAAAAATATGTGATGTGAATGCCGATGTTCTCCTGAATCCGGCACTGTTTTTCTTTGGTTCCTTTGCCTCTGCGTTCCTGATATATGACTCCCTCTTCCCTGTATACAAATCTAGTCTTTTTAGACAAGTGGGCGTGGTCATCAACTCTTTGCTCTAGGAGTTTTCTACAGGAAGTCGCCAACTTGGCTAAAAAGACGAAATTTAATTGTGGAGAGAAAAGGCCATATGTCCAGAATAGGAGAGGCACAGAAACATAAGAAAAATGGCTCCAGATTCAGTAGTACAGAGGGTACAGACAGAAGAGTAGTCAGACAACCAAGGTCAGGTAACAGGAGGATACATCTGGACACAGAGAGTAAACAGAGGCATAGTCAAGTCACAGGCTGAGGGTCAGAATTCCAGGAGAGTACGTATTAGATTCAGGGAGCAGACAGAGATGTGGTCAGGTAACGATCTGAGGTCAGAAGCCAGGAGGTAACAACAAGAACAGGGAGCAGACAGAGACGTGGTCAGGTAACGATCTGAGGTCAGAAGCCAGGAGGTAATGAAAAGAACAGGGAGCAGGCAGAGAGGAGTTAAATAATGGTCCGGGGTCAAGAAACTCAGATCAAAAGACTTGCAAAAACACACTGCTCAGTAAGGGCGCTCTCACACATCCGGCTTTTCTCCAGTTTGCCGGTTCCGGCGCACACCAGTACAGTGTATACAGTACAGTGGCAGCTCGACAAGCTCCAGTCACACGCTGTCATGTGACCGGAGCATGTGTCCCGGACGTTACAGCGCTGCCACTGTACTGTATACACTGTACTGGCGTGCGGCGGAACTGGCAAACTGGCGAAAAGCCGGATGTGTGAGAGCACCCTAAAGAAGCCTGGCAATTACCAGGAAGGTGGAACACTTGAGCAATCAGCACCTCCCAGAACCTGCATGGAATCCTGTGCTATCAATCAACCTGTGTGCTAATGCTCAGAGAAACACAGCAGAGCATCTCCAAATGCAAGATGCTCTGCACAAAGGAATCCTGTCACTGCCGGCTCTGTGGTTCAGGAAAGCGCAGCAGAGCATCACCTGTGTGCAAGATGCTCTGCATAGAGGGATCGTGACAGATCTATTACTTATGGGATCATCACAAATAATGTATTAGATCTCAGAGGGAATCTGTCAGCACGTTTTTGCTATGTAATGAAAGCAGCATGATGTAGGGACTGAGAGCCTGATTACAGCAATGTATCACTTACTAGGCTGTGTGCTGCTGTTTCAATCCACTAAAGTGCTAGTTGACTCATGCCTCCTAGTCAACTGTTCTGTGTAACCATCACTGAAGAGCAGCTTTGTGTCAATGTGCAGTGTACACAGAAAGCTGCCAATCAGTGGTGTGGATGGGGTTATATAACTATCTCCATTCTGAGCACTGCTAAATCAGCAGCAGAGAAAACAATGATTGCATCAAGATGACAACAAACAGCTCAGTAAGTGACACATCGCTGGAATCAGGGTCTCTGCCCCTACATCATGCTTCTCCCAGTTTACATAGCAAAAACCTGCTGACCGATTCCCTTTAATGAAGCTAAGATTACACTGATGAGCAAAAGGGTAACAATGTTATTTTGACATGCTCAAAGCTGTAGTGGATGGTGAGATATGGAGCCTAAAAGTCCAAAACATTGTTACCCTTTTGCTCGTCAGTGTATAAGTAGAAGAAGACATGTTCTGTATAGAAAGTCAGTAGTTCTCAAGATCATTTTTCCTGGTGGGCTGCACTACTATTACCCAGATGACTAACATTTAAAGAGCAATATAATATCATTGAATTGGACAGTATGTGTTTTGGGCAGCACTTATTTAGATATTAGCAGACATGTTATTCGCTAGTTTTAGTTTGTTTTTGTTTTTATCTCTGTTCTTCACCAAGAATTTCCTTAGCCATCAAAAATCAGAAATAGATAAGGAGCAGAATGCAGAAGTCAAGGCTACCTTCAGACAAAGGTAGGACATAGCCCTCTGGGTATGTGCACACGTTCACCATTTCTGCACCATTTCTGTACCTCTTGGCAGGCAAAAAAGCAGCACGAGACTTCAGGATTCTCATTCACTTTGCTGGTATCAGGATGTGCCTGCAGTTTGTTGACAAATCTACACTCAAAAATGCATAAAAAACCCACACAGCCTAAGGCCTCCTTCACACATCCGTGTCTCAGGTAAGTGTTTCGTCCAATTCCGCATTTGTGCATGCGCAGGACCGCAATGGAGGCCTCTCTGTGGATGATGCAGGATGTGTCATGCACATGGGGCTGGGCAAAAGGTCGGTGATGGCACAAGATGGACGGGGCGCTGGACTGAGAGCAAAGACACCCATCAGACTGGACCGCCCTCTGGTGGGTGAGTGTTATAAAGGTGTTTTTTTACGTTCTGCACAGTGGCCTAGGTTCTTATATACATTATATTAGAATGCTAAATATAAGGGCTCACTGGTGGTGGCTGCAGCTTATATGTGAAAAACCTGGAGACGGGTTCCCTTTTATGAAGACATTTATGAAGACTAGCAATGTGCAAGTGCCGCTAACAGCGATAATGGCGGCACAGTGTGAAATTTATATAAAGAAAGGGGCAAGCCAGGAGGAGCACAATGCTCCATGTGTCTATATGTGGCCACCCAGTGGTTGTGATGTGTGTTGCATAGTGATGGGCAGTTGGTGATCCGGTTCCCATGGCTCCGCTCACCATAAAGAGCCAGCTCATTTGGATTGTTCTTGGTTCCCTATTAAATATGTGTTTAAGATTGTAGTAACGCCGCTGAAACCCCGCCCACCCACGGCTAAACCCTGCCCACTTATAATGGACCAATTAGATTGTTGAGTGGGCGGGGTTTAGCCATGGGTGGGCGGGGTTTCAGCATCAAAAAGAGCCGTTTAGAGAATTTAGTAGCTCTCTCTGGTGATCCGGCTCCTGTCAGTCACCGCAGGGAGCCGGATCTTTGTGTCGGATCGTTCGCGACTGACACATCACTAATATTGCAGCATGATGAGCATTTTGCTTCACTGTCATTATATCCATCATGTAATACCATCAAAAAGGTGTCTGACTGGCTTCCCAATGATTCTGCAGCCAGAAAAGGACCCTAAACATACAATGTCATTAGGACCCATCTGTAGTGCAAAAAGGAAGTCCTGGAAGTAATGATCCGGCCCCCACAGAGCCCTGATCTCAGTATCACCCAGTCTGTCTGGGATTACATGAAGGGACAGAAGTATTTGCACAACAGACAACTACAGAAGATCTGAGGTTAGTCTTCCAAGATGTTTGGAACGGCTTCTCTGCTGATTTTCTT
This sequence comes from Anomaloglossus baeobatrachus, assembly GCF_048569485.1. Taxonomy (NCBI): domain Eukaryota; kingdom Metazoa; phylum Chordata; class Amphibia; order Anura; family Aromobatidae; genus Anomaloglossus; species Anomaloglossus baeobatrachus. The sequence continues at coordinate 751,312,286 of NC_134354.1, read as the reverse complement.
ATCTCAGGAACGGAGAGGCGCAGGAACATAAACTAAACAACTCCGGATTTAGAGGAATGGCGGCATTCACATCAGGTGAAAAAAAATACTATATTTATAGCAAGACACAGATCTTCTTTAAAGGAGTTAAAAAATGTTAAGTTTAATTTTTGGGTAATCATCATAGGGTAATATCGAATATCTCTGGAATAAGTGATAGAATGACAGGATGACACCAACATTCTTGATGGTCTGTGGTGGCCTAAGGCACTTGTATGTATAAATTAATTTTATAACGTGTAAGTAGATACAAATTTCATAATATAAAAACTTGTGAACGAGGGGGGGTATTTACCATGTTTTTTTGGAGTAAGAATTACTGCACCACAATTGTGAAAAAAGTATAACAGTTTTTATTATTACAAAAAATACAAAATACTGGAAATCACATGTGATTGCAGTTAGTGATTAGACATACATATATATATATACATACTTAAAATCCAATTAAATGAGACAGAGAAAAGAAGGTCACAGGGAGGGAGACAGGCTACCCCATAATTTTTGTGTGGGGAATGATGAGGACACAGTTCTCGGTAAAACACACGGCTGGATGGAGGGGTCCCACAGACGGCTGTGGTGTTTCTTCTCCCGGCAGGTTGATGGTGACTGCCTTTCCCTGCACCTGTGTAACGTGTACGATTCCAATGGGTTCCCACCGGTAACCCGCTCCCCAGCTTGGATGGGTGCTGAAGGAGCCCCTTTTGCCCGCAGGCTCTGGCCCTGGGAACTTTAGCCTTGGCGGTGACTGTGTTTCCCTCTCTCGGTTGGACTGTTGCCTTCTGACGGGACTTGGCTGCTGGGAAACCCAGGAGGTTCCCTTCGCTAACGGATTTGGCAAATTCACGGCGACTCCTAGCCTTGCCGGGGTCCGTAAGCCCCTGCCGGATGGTGCTGGCTTCTCTTTGCGTACCGGTCCGGTACCGCCGGGCCACCGCCCGTCCACGGTCCTTTTGGTTAGCTCCAATAGGCCACTCCTGCAGACGGTCACCACCGTCTGCCAACCTTGCTGATCCATCCGGGCCACACACCCGGACCAACTTCAGGCTTCTCTACTGTCACTTCCAAACTAATCTGCCCTACTTTTCCCGCCTCCAGGACTGTGAACTCCTCGGTGGGCGGGGCCAAGCGCCTGGCCCACCCCCTGGTGTGGACATCAGGCACTGGAGGAAGGCAACAAGGGTTTTTGTCTGACTTTGGTGTGCCTGACCGGGAGTGTGGGGTGTGTAGGTGTTGTGCTGTGACGACCTGGCTTGTCCAGGACGCCACATTCCCCCTTAGTAAAATGCAGACCGTCCGCGGGCTGCCCGTCCATCACCGGTTTTATTTTCACAAACTGGAAAGATAAACGGTAAAACATATTACAAGTATAATAACATCTTCCCACATCGGGAGGTACTCTTATTTAAACGTTGCTAAAACAGTTATGGCTTCCACTCTCTCCCACCCAAGTAACCTGGCCTTGATGCTGCCCCTAAGCAAACAGGCAGCACCCCTTGACCCCAGTCCAGCACAAGCTACCCGAGCGGGTTCTGTCCTTTTCAGGGGACCCACGTCCATGGGGAACCCCTGAAACCCCCAAAGGATTGCCATCTCTTCCCTCCAGGCCCATCCTCCAAATCAGCCTCTCCGGAGGCGGTTACGGTATAGCCTTAAAACATATGTTTATTTACGGACCACAAGTTCGTGGTTGCCCTGCCAGTTCTCGGGCTTGTTCGTAGCAGTTTCTACGCCTTTGGTAAAGGGGTCCCAACGGGGACCAGTTGCCGGCAACGACCGGTTCAAATCAAGGTTTCAATCAGGTGAATCTTCGGTTAATCATTCACTTATCATTCATTTTCAACTTTTAAACAGAACACTGGTGGTCCCAACGGGGGACACTTGCAACGGGACTCCGCTGCCATCACTCTGATTCTTCGGTGTCGGCTGGGGGAGGGGGCGCGGTGGACACTCGGGCCTCTTGGCTGCCCCTCAGCTTGGCGTCTAACGCAAACCACCCCCTCTCTCCGCAGTGCCGGGTATACTGAACTAGGTCTCCTGGCATCAAGTTACGGCCAGGGTGCTCCTCCGGCAGGTGGGCGTTGACATCCCGCCGGGCTACAAAGACCTCGGCCTCCAGGCCCGGCTCGTAGATGAAACCATAGCCCCAGCGGACATTAAACCGCCTCACCTGCCCTTCATACAGCGGGCCCCGGACTCAGAAGGTCGCTTGACGGAGGCTCTCCTTCTCCCAGATCGTACGGGCCACCAACTCCGCCTTCTTCCTCTCTCTCTCTCAGCAATCTCTGGGCCCAGCGGTGTCGGTTCCCTGTCCCAATACGAAGCTGCTGCGAGCTCCGGCGCATGGGTCGGGCCCCGCGAGACCTTCTAGACACTGCCCACCTCTGGTGATCTGGGTGGAAGGTCCCGCGGTGACTTGGCCTGGGGTGCTGCCTTGCAGCGGCAACTCGGCAAAACCTCAGCCGAGGTGTGGGGGATGGGCACAGGGTTCCTCTTCCGCCGGGCCTCCTGCACGGAGCGGCCTGTCGGCTCCGGCTCGGAGGACATTTCTGGGGATGCCTCCGGCTCAGGCTTCTGCACCTTCCAGGGTAGCGACTCTGGTCGGTCACGGGCTCCGGCTACAGGCCGATCTGCCTGGGCGGACATGCGGGGTACCGCTACCGGTTGCGGGGGTAGCGGGCCTAGTGGCGGGGCTGCGGCGGCCGGTACGGGTAGCGGGGGAGGTAGCAGGGCGAGCGTGCGTGGACCGGGTCCCTCGGCCCGATGACCGACCCACTAGGGGCACAGGGGCGTGGGTCACTCACCCTCCCTTCCGAAGCTCCCTCTTCCTCGCGTCTCCCCATGGTTGCTACAACCTCCGCCATGTCGGCCTCCCACTCCTCCAGGAGGAGCTGCATCTTGACCTGCAGCCGTTGTTGGAGCTGCGCGGTCCGGATCTCCACCCACGCCGTGGTTCCAAGCGCGGGGGCTACGGTGCTGCGGGACGGCATAAACATGGCTCTGGCGGCCTCTTCCAGGAACCAGCAACAAGATGGCTGCAGGGTCCTGGCGTCCCTGCTTTTATAGCCGCGGGCTACATGCGGCCAGACGCCATCAGTCCCCCTTAGTCTCTTTCCGGCTCCTCCTCTACAGGGGCGGGGCTTCGGCCTTCGCGCCTCCACTACTCGAGGAGACGCTCGAGCGGGAACTCCTCGCGCCCAAGATGGCGGCCTCTCCAATTTTTCGCCCGGACACCTCCGGCGGTAACAAGGCACACCTCTACCAGACGGCAGAGCGGTAAGATCCTGTTCGTGACGCCAAGTTGTCGCGGGTGGAGGAGGGGACGCTGCGCTCTCCCACTGCTCGGGTCCAACTGCAGCTGCTGCGGCTGCTGCTGCTCGGTGGTGGCTCGAGCGGTGGGCCGGATCCCGGGGACTCAAGTGGCGCTCCTCGCCCGTGAGTGAAAAGGGTGGGGATTGGATGGTGGGGCTTTGGTTATTGTCCGTGACGCCACCCACGGTTGTGGTGATATTGGTGACACCACTGCTGCTCTGGACGGGGATCCCGGGAGTGATGACTGGGAGCAGCCTGGATATTAGTTCTCCCCTCCGTGGGTAGGGGGTTGGTTGTCCTGGGGCCCGGTGATGGGGTAGGGATGGATGGCAGGCGGGTTACGGGGCCTGGCGAGGTGCAGGGTCGTGGGGGCAGCGCTGTGCCGCACGGCACGGTGGTACTCACTCAGCCAATGATGAGGACACAGTTCTCGGTAAAACACACGGCTGGATCGACGGGTCCCACAGACGGCTGCGGTGTTTCTCCTCCCGGCAGGTTGATGGTGACTGCCTTTCCCTGCACCTGTGTAACGTGTATGGTTCCAATGGGTTCCCACCGGTAACCCGCACCCCAGCTTGGATGGGTACTGAAGGAGCCCCTTTTGCCCGCAGGTTCTGGCCCTGGGAACTTTAGCCTTGGCGGTGACTGTGTTTCCCTCTCTCGGTTGGACTGTTGCCTTCTGACGGGACTTGGCTGCTGGGAAACCCAGGAGGTTCCCTTCGCTAACGGATTTGGCAAATTCACGGCGACTCCTAGCCTTGCCGGGGTCCGTAAGCCCCTGCCGGATGGTGCTGGCTTCTCTTTGCGTACCGGTCCGGTACCGCCGGGCCACCGCCCGTGCACGGTCCTAACGGTTAGCTCCAATAGGCCACTCCTGCAGACGGTCACCACCGTCTGCCAACCTTGCTGATCCGTCCGGGCCACACACCCGGACCAACTTCAGGCTTCTCTACTCCTTTCCTTCCTCTCACTTTCACTTCCAAACTAATCTGCCCTACTTTTCCCGCCTCAAGGACTGTGAACTCCTCGGTGGGCGGGGCCAACCGCCTGGCCCACCCCCTGGTGTGGACATCAGCCCCTGGAGGAAGGCAACAAGGGTTTTTGTCTGACTTTGGTGTGCCTGACCGGGAGTGTGGGGTGTGTAGGTGTTGTGCTGTGATGACCTGGCTTGTCCAGGGTGCCACACCTGGTCCCGTGCCCTGGGGCTTCTCTTGTAAAAAGGGGGATTATTGTAAGTAGGGATGAAAGTTACTGTACATGACGCTACCTGCGGGTTGCGGTTAAGAGTAGAGGACCGCCACTGCTAAATGTGGGTACTCCCAGGGCTGGTGGTGGTTGCAGCAATGATGTTGGGCCCTCCACAGGTAGGACCGTGCCTGGGAATTGTGAAGGGCAATAACAGGGACCACTTAAGGTTGTAACCAACAGTCTCTACTTATTCCGACCAGTGGATGACTGGTTCAGGTCCAATGGAGTATCAGTGCCAATGTAGTGACCCAGGTTGCTCTGTCCCCGGCACTCTCTGTTGATTGGGTCCCCATAGCATAGAGCGTTTGGGGCCCGACTGTCCCTTTTGGGGTATCAGTCTCCTTCTCCGTACGGCGGGCAGTGTGGACCCTGTGAGGAGGTAAGTGTCCGAACCCCGATCCTAGTTTACTTCTGATGCCCCCGGATTATTTGGTTCAGTGAAGTCCATGGAGGTGTCCACACCATGCAGGTGATTATCAAGCTGTGCAGAACTGGCGCCTGATCTAGGGCCCTGTGCGTGCTCCGGTCCCAGCGGTACTTGTCCGTACCCACCCTGGCGACCTCTCTCCTGTGCCCCCGGGTCACCGTTGCATAGACCCAGCTCGAGCATGTCCACACACCTCTGTGTGCCACAGTTCTCTCTGTCTCACAGTGTGTGTGTGTCCCCCTCCCACCAGACTGGCTAATCCCAGGACTCGTTCCTAACTCTAGGCAACTATCCTCTTACTGGCCGGGGTGAAGACATCCTTAGAGCAAGAAGAAGATTTTTGTGTTTCCTTTTTCTTCCTTCTTTGGAATTATACACAGCGGACTCGGACTACAGGCCTCTGTGAAACTTCCCTTGAAGTTAACGGTACCATAGTTTTAAGATACCCGGGTATCCCTTTGTTCAGTGTAAAACCAACGTTGGTAAAATTTAAGGCTTTGTTATTAGTAGTGATAAGTTATACTCAGTGCGCCATCTCAGAGGTTCCCTCAGAGTGCCACCATTGGATTTACACCTCTTGCCTTTGTAGTTAATTGTTTTTCTTTGTTCAACCTGGTATGAGTAGGTAAATTTATTCCCGGTTCCTGAGGTAATATACATAACCCGGGAACTCTGAGATCGGCGCATTGATTCCGGCTAAAAGCTGAGTGTGTTAATTCCACTTTTGTGGTGCTTTGAGGGGTTCTTAAATCAATCATTATTTATTCTGAATCATACTCTAATTCTCAACCTAGTAAAGGAACCCTTGTTTATTTCTGCCTCTGTCTCGGTTTGTGACCCACTGGATTCTCTTCGGACCTACGGTCATTACATTTACTTGGCGTAGTAGGCAGGATCCAGTGTCTGTCATGGACGGAGGCGGGGAAAGAAATGACCGTGCCACATCAGCAATCTCCATGCTGGGTGCGGCTTCCCTGGCAGCCGTGGCGAATGAGGGATGGTATGTGCCGGTGGGAGCTTTACTCCAGCACATGCCGAGATACGATGGGCATAACATGGCATTACAGGATTGGGCTGAGAGGGTCCTGAGTATCATGCGGATGTGCAACCTGGCTCCTGCGTTACGAGCAGAGCTGGCATTAAATGCTTTAGAAGGTGATGCTAGGCAAATGGTAGTGGTACGCCCTGAGGCTGAAAGAAATACGCTAGAGAAAATTTTGAAACTGTTAGAGGGGAGCTTGGGAGGACGGGCCCGTATAAACCAGCTTCGATCCATGTTCTTTAATCGCCTCAAAAAGAAAGTGAGACTCTGATGCAGTACTCTAATACCCTGCAGGAGATGTTGAACGAACCACATACAGTTAGGTCCAGAAATATTTGGACAGTGACACAATTTTCGCGAGTTGGGCTCTGCATGCCACCACATTGGATTTGAAATGAAACCTCTACAACAGAATTCAAGTGCAGATTGTAACGTTTAATTTGAAGGTTTGAACAAAAATATCTGATAGAAATTGTAGGAATTGTACACATTTCTTTACAAACACTCCACATTTTAGGAGGTCAAAAGTAATTGGACAAATAAACCAAACCCAAACAAAATATTTTTATTTTCAATATTTTGTTGCGAATCCTTTGGAGGCAATCACTGCCTTAAGTCTGGAACCCATGGACATCACCAAACGTTGGGTTTCCTCCTTCTTAATGCTTTGCCAGGCCTTTACAGCCGCAGCCTTCAGGTCTTGCTTGTTTGTGGGTCTTTCCGTCTTAAGTCTGGATTTGAGCAAGTGAAATGCATACTCAATTGGGTTAAGATCTGGTGATTGACTTGGCCATTGCAGAATGTTCCACTTTTTTGCACTCATGAACTCCTGGGTAGCTTTGGCTGTATACTTGGGGTCATTGTCCATCTGTACTATGAAGCGCCGTCCGATCAACTTTGCGGCATTTGGCTGAATCTGGGCTGAAAGTATATCCCGGTACACTTCAGAATTCATCCGGCTACTCTTGTCTGCTGTTATGTCATCAATAAACACAAGTGATCCAGTGCCATTGAAAGCCATGCATGCCCATGCCATCACGTTGCCTCCACCATGTTTTACAGAGGATGTGGTGTGCCTTGGATCATGTGCCGTTCCCTTTCTTCTCCAAACTTTTTTCTTCCCATCATTCTGGTACAGGTTGATCTTTGTCTCATCTGTCCATAGAATACTTTTCCAGAACTGAGCTGGCTTCATGAGGTGTTTTTCAGCAAATTTAACTCTGGCCTGTCTATTTTTGGAATTGATGAATGGTTTGCATCTAGATGTGAACCCTTTGTATTTACTTTCATGGAGTCTTCTCTTTACAGTTGACTTAGAGACAGATACACCTACTTCACTGAGAGTGTTCTGGACTTCAGTTGATGTTGTGAACGGGTTCTTCTTCACCAAAGAAAGTATGCGCCGATCATCCACCACTGTTGTCATCCGTGGACGCCCAGGCCTTTTTGAGTTCCCAAGCTCACCAGTCAATTCCTTTTTTCTCAGAATGTACCCGACTGTTGATTTTGCTACTCCAAGCATGTCTGCTATCTCTCTGATGGATTTTTCTTTTTTTTCAGCCTCAGGATGTTCTGCTTCACCTCAATTGAGAGTTCCTTAGACCGCATGTTGTCTGGTCACAGCAACAGCTTCCAAATGCAAAACCACACACCTGTAATCAACCCCAGACCTTTTAACTACTTCATTGATTACAGGTTAACGAGGGAGACGCCTTCAGAGTTAATTGCAGCCCTTAGAGTCCCTTGTCCAATTACTTTTGGTCCCTTGAAAAAGAGGAGGCTATGCATTACAGAGCTATGATTCCTAAACCCTTTCTCCGATTTGGATGTGAAAACTCTCATATTGCAGCTGGGAGTGTGCACTTTCAGCCCATATTATATATATAATTGTATTTCTGAACATGTTTTTGTAAACAGCTAAAATAAAACTTGTGTCACTGTCCAAATATTTCTGGCCCTGACTGTATATAGGCAGAATCGCCCTCAACTGTCATATATGTATTGCATTTACAATGACTGTATACAGTTGAAACCAGATGTTTACCTCTGCTCTTTATAAAGACACATCTGCAGGTTTTTCTCACTATCTGACATGAAATCAGAATAAACCTTTCCCGTTTTAGGTCAATTAGGAACCAAAATTATTTATATTTGCCAAATGCCAGAATAATGAGACAGATAATGTTTTAATACATTGTATTACTTTCTGCAAAGTCAAAAAAGTTTACATACACTCAGTACAGGAGTCAATACATGGGAAACGGCCAGATCCGCTCGTCTCTAGGGGTTATAGCTATCAGAAGTGACATGATGCCAGTAAAATGTCTTTTCAACTGTATTATTGGCTGTTACTAGCTTATTGTGATTCCTTTATATTACTTTTATTGTAATGATTTCTCACTATTGTTATGACTATATGTTCTGCACCAGATATCAATGAAACAAACTTAATGGACAGACAATGTTTAATGGAATAGTTATGGACGCACTTACTTCATGCATGGAGTCCATAACTTTGGTAAGATGATAGAACCTCTGGGAACTTGCAACAACTCCTTTATGTCTTATGCCGATGGCTTTTGCTAGTTCTCTTATGTAGTTTGACCTCATCTCATCAAAAAGACTTTGGCTTTTAAGACCCTCCAAAGGAACTGAAGAAAAAGAATATTTCTATATAAGCAATAGGAATGAATATTTCTACAATCACAACACATCAAAGCTGGAAGCAAAAATATTCAAGGTATAATGCTGACTTGTACTAAATGTCCCCTTGGGATTCCGGCTGCAACTGACATCCGTGGTCGGGATCGGAGATAACGATAGATGCTTTTGGAGATGGCTGACAATAGTGTCTTAAGGCCGCTTTACACGCAATGACATATCTAACAATATGTCGTTGGGGTCACGGAATTCGTGACACACATCCGGCGTCATTAGCGACGCCGTTGCGTGTAACACCTACGAGCCTTATCCTTAACCTTATCGTTGATCGTTGACGCGTCGTTCATTTCTTAAATGTCGTTGCTCGTTGTGGACGCAGGTTGTTCGTCGTTCCTGAGGCAGCATACATTGCTACGTGTGACACCCCAGGAACAACGAACAGTGTTCCTGCGTCCTCCGGCAACGAGGTGGGAGTGTCGTTAATGCGGCTGCTCTCCGCCCCTCTGCTTCTATTGGTCGGCCTCTGTGTGACATCGCTGTGACGCCGCACGAACCTCCCCCTTAATGAAGAGATTGTTCGCCGACCACAGCGACGTCGCTAGGAAGGTAACTGCTTGTGACTCCTACTAGTGATATTGTATGCCACGGGCAGCGATTTGCCCATGACGCACAAATGACGGGGACGGGTGCGATCGCTTGCGACATCGCTAGCAATGTCGCTGCGTGTAAAGCAGCCTTTAGTTAATTTAAGGGAACCAAGTAGCAGGCTTTTGCCTTATAAACTAGAGGTAGTGTCATAATGGTGCAAGGATATGGATTAAAATGATACCTTTAGCTGAGAAATCTGCAGAATATTCCTTGTTCGAACCTTCAGAAATTACGTAATTTGTGCATAAGATTGAGCATCGGTGCGGGACTTTGTGGGTCAGGTCCTCTGAAATGATTCCTCCTCCTGCCTTGCCTCCTTTCTTTAATTAAAATTTTGTGCTGCCATTACTGCTATTGGCGGCGCATGCGCATTGCTATTGTGAAATTATCTTCAATAAAATGACCCCGAAATCAGCGTATGTGCATACCGCGATCTCCAGAGCCATTTTGATTAGGACGGTGTGGAGATGATGATGAACAGCAGTGGCGCATGCGCTGATGAAATAAAAAATTAATCTGCGCATGCGCCGCCGCTGATCTCCATAGTGTCTTCAATAAAAAGGTGCCATATATCGTGGTACTCACATGCTCTGATTCGGACGGCATTTTGTTAAAGACAACGTCACAATAGTAATGCACATGCGCCATTAACAGCGATAATGGCAATGGCGTAAAATTTAAATGAAAAGGAGGCAAGGCAGGAAAAGGAATCATCACAGAGGACCCGACCCACAAAATCCTGCCCCGATGCTCAAGCCTGTGCAACAAATTACATAATTTCTGAAGGTCTGAACAAGAATTATACTGGAATCAAGCCTCAGATTTTTAGTAAAGGTATCATATTAATGATTTTAACCCTAGAACGCATACCTGGGGCCTCGCAGACCTGCTAGGTTACTTGTTTTCTATTGTTGATTTCTATGGTTGCGCGTTCTAGGGTTAATCAGCGTCCTAGCACCCTTTTGGCACTGTCTCTAGTTTATAGTGCAAAAACCTGGTGGTTGGTTCCCTTTAAGTTTTTTTATAATGGAAAAACACTCGGCTATTAAAGCCATAAACAATGAATGGATCGGCAGCACATGTGTGACCACCTCTCCGTTAAACTGGAAACGAGATATTTAGCATGTGTGCCTTTAATTCATTGTCTATGGGAGAGCTGAGGATAGTCAAGTGCTGTATATTGATATCTTCAGTAATCCCATAGACCATGAGTAGAGCAGTGATGCACATCGACCCATTCCAACAGTCTTATTCGTATAATCAGTGATCATCCTCAGTGATTGCATCCTCAGTGATCATCAAGTTATCCAGTGAGTGATCATCAAGTTATCCAGTGAATAAGTGATACCTCAATAAGATGGGAATAACCCTTTAGGGCGTAAGGGCTGTTGGGGGCAATGTATGATGGGGTAGATGGCAGTCACTGGTAATAGTATTTTAATTCATGTTGACACATCTAATTCCTTCCCCAAGTCCTCCATATACATATTACTCACTTGTGTTCAGGAGTAGCAGCGCCTTCATGCACAAAAACTCCTCCTGGGTGACTTGCAATTTGACAAACTCTTGTGGCAGCTGTCTCATTGAGAGGCAAAGGGCATAAAAAGACGACTCTTTCATCCGTTGTCTGAGGAAATATATGTCATCATTTTAGGATCAAAAAGATGTAATTATGAAGCTGCTGAACTCATAATTAAAGAGTAACTATTTTTCTTTTTCTTTCACTATTCTCCAGCTCTGTAAAGTTATGGATTGTTGTAAAGTACTTTATTACTTATTTTGCTTCCTTCTCTCACAAATATGCTTCAGTGCTGTTTCACATGGATAGTTTGTTCTTTTAGAAGCTGCTTTGAACTGCTGCTCAGCCAGGATCATTCTCAGCTAGGAGTAGGGTCATTCTCTTGTCTGAGTACTTTAATCCAAAGCAAAAAGGCTCAGACAGGGAAATTCCCCCACTCTGAGCAGCAGATGAAAGCAGCTTCTAAAACCTCATGAACTGATCACATGAAACAACACTGGGAGAGAAGGAAGTTAAGTAAGGTAATGAAGTCTATTACAGCAATCCATAACTTTGTAATGCCCAGAGAATAGGTAAATTAAAACAAAGTTTAGTTACTTTTTAACTGTCCGTAATCTGCATCTGACACTCAGCTCCGACCCCTCAGCGCCATAGGGATCTATGTGAATGTATGTTCTACACTCAGTACTTACTCATTCAATATTAAATCTGGGGCGAAGTAAAGCATCTGCCCGCTGACATGCTGGTACGACCTCCATCCCATGGCAAATACCATCAAACTCATCCACGAATATTGCAAGAGGATAATCTGATCATCAATGTGGAGATTTCTAAATCCTACAATAAGAAATTAAACCATAACGATACAGTACTGCTCTGTAACATAGCAATGTAAATTGAATGACAATGAATTTTACATCTTCTGAGATGACAGTGAGGCCATCGGTAGATCAAGGAGCTGCACATTTGAGGTTTATGTAGGTGGGGAGGTGCCCGCAGAGACGCATGCTCGCTCACCGACACACCAGCTCTCTCCACGCTACCCGGCATCCCTGTGGCGCTCTATGTGGGTTCTTCCTGCTTCTCCCTCCCGGGGCCTGTCCACACAGCACAGGTCCTCCTGGAGTGCTCCCAGGGTGTGTGCACCGCTGCCATTCTCTTAAAGGGCCAACGCGTCACTCCCAGGAAGTGCCTCGCGGGCTATCGCTGAGAGCAAAGGGTACTTAAGGTACTCTCTCGCTAGGGGAGGTGCCTGATCAACACCCGTGCTCAAGTTAGTTAGTGGTGCCTTGCCCTAGCCAGCTAATTGACAGGTCCCCTTGTCCATTGTTTTACAGTGTACAGTTCTCTTGCCTGTCTCTTGGTCCTGTCAGTACCCAGTGTCCACTCTGTGCCACTAAGCCTCAGCTACCCCAAAGGCCCTCATCCCGACCGTGCCACCTGCCTCAGCTACCCTGGAGGTCCTTGCTAAACTAAAGACTGTGTCCTTTCTGGCTGTGCCATCTGCCTCTACCACTCCGGTTGTCCCAGCCTTGCTAGTGACTCTGCCTGCCTGTCCTACTCATGCTCTCTGCCTCAGCTACCCTGGTGGTCCATGGCTACACTAAAGACTCAGCCTGTTTTCACCTGTGTCCGTCCCTGCTCTGGGGATCAGCTGCTACAGTCCTGATCTCTGCCCTGGGAGTAGCACCTGGCATCCGCCTCGCGGTGGGTGCTTAGCCAAGCCCCTCCCACTGAAGCCCGGGGTCCCTCTGTGGTCCAGTGGGTCCACTTCTCCTTGCCGCTTTACCATCCCTAGTGGCGAGCGTTACACACCTGTTCACTGGACAGGGGAACTCTCTTTCTTACCCCTGGTTTTGTAGGTAAAATGGTTTTGAGGTTCTTAACTAAATGCTATCTCTTTTATTTGCTCAAGTTTAAATGTCCATGTAGAGGTAGCATCAACCAGACCCGAAGTTCCTACATTTGAACAGACGCATTTGGGTCCCATATTGATTGAGGCTCTAGTACATGCATTCTTATTCACAATAAAAGACCCTTTAACTCTTCAGAACAGTCACATTTATTCCTTCCAAATTATGGCATATACAGAAATTGTCAGACTGGGGCAGCAAGTGACCACCAGTAAATTTGACTCTGGGGGGCCCACTGATCAACTACAGGCAAATATTGCAATCACAAATTTACCTAGGCTTCTATATAAAAATATACTGGGTAGTTTGTAAAATGGATGATGAGATGCTTCCTTTACATAGTGAAACAAGTGTATTAGTCAATTACTGATTCTATTCAGTGAGGGCAAGTGACATACTACTCAAAAGGGGCCCACCGGAGGATTCTCCAGCTCTCCTGTGGGCCAGTCCGAGCATGTATACAGAGATGAACTAATGAACTTAAAGAAGACCAATCACCTTCTAGAAAAGTTTGTGAAAATTTAAGGAGAGGGAAATTAAAATAAAACATCTCACACAAATATATAAAATTAGGAAAACTTAAAAGCCCCATTTACTTCGTAAGAAAAGTTCTGGCCTTTTAATGGAGGAATGTTAAAGATCTCTCCTGTCTCAATACTTAGAAGCAGAAATTCTCAGACATTTATCAAAGCTGGGAGATATCAATGTTTAGAGAGCGTTTGAGAATGTGTAGCATGGAAACACAAAGGCGATTGATACTGATCTATTACTTCATGCTGCATGTAGTTTTACACAAAGCAATACAGGATGGATTCCTGTGTATTATGGAGCATCAGGAAAAGGAGCTAGAAACAGCAACTAAGGTAAATCCGGTCAAAACTTCTCCTCATTGTGTTGTGACTCTGGCTGTCTGACTGTACAGTAAATATTCAGATTACATCCTTTACAGTCAGCTGAGGGGATTGTGACGGGGTATGCGACAGAGCAGGGAGGGACGCCAGGCCAAGGAACAATCCAAAGGGCTTTATTGTAACCACAAAGATAAAGCATCAAACAAATATAAATCCTTAAAGTCTGCAATGAGTCCACAACAAAACAAAAGATCCAGGGGCACCGCCTGGTATTGCGATGCCAGGGAAAATAGGGCAATGATCCTTATGTGAGTTCCTTGAGTCCAACAGGGGAACAATAAAACATAATCCCAAGTGGCCACTAATCTCCAGTCTGTAAGAGTCCATACACAGGCCCTATGATCCAGCTTCAGCTATAGATCCTAGTGCTTCTCCAGCCGAGATCCAACTAACCTAACATGGGTCTCATTGTTCTCTCTTGGGATCAGCCCCTTAGGTGGGCACACCTCCCCCTAGACATCTGATACATGAATGGACTTTAGACTCTTGGCTCTGTTTTGTTTACCAAGTTGTGGTTGGAGAAGTCCCATGCTGAAAAGAACAAACAATCTCCCAGCAGAAGCAGTACAAAGGAGGGACAGACTACTACACCAAGAGCACAGGCGGGGGAGGGACACGCTGTTACAATACCTTCCCCTCTCAATTTGTGTACGGACTAGTGACCTCAACAGGTCGCTTGTCAAGTACACGTAAACATGGCGGACCTGACTCAGGGCTCTTCTTGCCTGGACAATCCGTCTGCATTTTGGGTGTTGGCTCCAGGTTCTTTAGTGTATGATGAAGATGTAGGGTTGAATGTTCGGCTCCAGTTTGTATCCTCCTTCACTTAAACTCTGCTTCCTGCACCCACAAATCGGCATTGTATACAGTCAGGGCCAGAAATATTTGGACAGTGACACAAGTTTTGTTATTTTAGCTGTTTACAAAAACATGTTCAGAAATACAATTATATATATAATATGGGCTGAAAGTGCAAACTCCCAGCTGCAATATGAGAGTTTTCACATCCAAATCGGAGAAAGGGTTTAGGAATCATAGCTCTGTAATGCATAGCCTCCTCTTTTTCAAGGGACCAAAAGTAATTGGACAAGGGACTCTAAGGGCTGCAATTAACTCTGAAGGCGTCTCCCTCGTTAACCTGTAATCAATGAAGTAGTTAAAAGGTCTGGGGTTGATTACAGGTGTGTGGTTTTGCATTTGGAAGTTGTTGCTGTGACCAGACAACATGCGGTCTAAGGAACTCTCAATTGAGGTGAAGCAGAACATCCTGAGGCTGAAAAAAAAGAAAAAATCCATCAGAGAGATAGCAGACATGCTTGGAGTAGCAAAATCAACAGTTGGGTACATTCTGAGAAAAAAGGAATTGACTGGTGAGCTTGGGAACTCAAAAAGGCCTGGGCGCCCACGGATGACAACAGTGGTGGATGATCGCCGCATACTTTCTTTGGTGAAGAAGAACCCGTTCACAACATCAACTGAAGTCCAGAACACTCTCAGTGAAGTAGGTGTATCTGTCTCTAAGTCAACAGTAAAGAGAAGACTCCATGAAAGTAAATACAAAGGGTTCACATCTAGATGCAAACCATTCATCAATTCCAAAAATAGACAGGCCAGAGTTAAATTTGCTGAAAAACACCTCATGAAGCCAGCTCAGTTCTGGAAAAGTATTCTATGGACAGATGAGACAAAGATCAACCTGTACCAGAATGATGGGAAGAAAAAAGTTTGGAGAAGAACGGCACATGATCCAAGGCACACCACATCCTCTGTAAAACATGGTGGAGGCAACGTGATGGCATGGGCATGCATGGCTTTCAATGGCACTGGGTCACTTGTGTTTATTGATGACATAACAGCAGACAAGAGTAGCCGGATGAATTCTGAAGTGTACCGGGATATACTTTTAGCCCAGATTCAGCCAAATGCCGCAAAGTTGATCGGACGGCGCTTCATAGTACAGATGGACAATGACCCCAAGCATACAGCCAAAGCTACCCAGGAGTTCATGAGTGCAAAAAAGTGGAACATTCTGCAATGGCCAAGTCAATCACCAGATCTTAACCCAATTGAGCATGCATTTCACTTGCTCAAATCCAGACTTAAGACGGAAAGACCCACAAACAAGCAAGCAAGCAAGACCTGAAGGCTGCGGCTGTAAAGGCCTGGCAAAGCATTAAGAAGGAGGAAACCCAGTGTTTGGTGATGTCCATGGGTTCCAGACTTAAGGCAGTGATTGCCTCCAAAGGATTCGCAACAAAATATTGAAAATAAAAATATTTGATTTGGGTTTGGTTTATTTGTCCAATTACTTTTGACCTCCTAAAATGTGGAGTGTTTGTAAAGAAATGTGACAATTCCTACAATTTCTATCAGATATTTTTGTTCAAACCTTCAAATTAAACGTTACAATCTGCACTTGAATTCTGTTGTAGAGATTTCTTTTCAAATCCAATGTGGTGGCATGCAGAGCCCAACTCGCAAAAATTGTGTCACTGTCCAAATATTTCTGGACCTAACTGTATCTCCCACATCATTGCCTAAGAGAATGTCTGCAGGAAGGCCGCTCATCACACCAATCATGCATTGTTTTGCCCCAAAGCCATAATCCAGGGTTACACTCGCTCTTGGAATATATCTCTGAGTACCTCCAGCCAATTCAATGGCAATTCCTGGTCCCTTTTGAATTGCTTTTGGTTGAATTACTCGGAGATCTGCTATGGTGAGAAAAGCCCCAGTGTCACAAAAGCCAACAACTTTTTGGCCATCCAGCACGACCTCCTGTAGATGTTTATGCCGAAGATCATAAGAACGGGTGGCTGTGGCTCGCACTCCATAGACTCCTGGTAGGGAAGTCAACATATCAGAGTCACTTGGCAAATCATCAGGGCCAGAATCCAGCTCTTCTCCTGCTGAGGGTGTCTGTAGATAATGGACAGGCAAAGGTGGTCTGCAGCTGTTCTGCTTCTGAACACCTGGACAGTGAGCTTGCAGATGACCAAGCTGCCCACATTGATGACATCTGCGCTGCGTCTCACTCCTTCCAGTTTGCCTTCTGGAGAAGTAGGTAGGAGACCTTGGTGATTGATAGGGAGGTGCAGGTGCTGGAGGTGGTTGTCGATTTGGAGGATGACTCCACGGGATAAATGGGCATGTGCCCGGGATGCCCACAGCTATAACATCTTCGGTCTTCTACTTTCTCTCCTCGTCGCATTTCAGAAAATGTGGTAGAAACAACTGGAGGCACATACACACGGGTATCCACATGAGGTGGTGATCTAGGAGGTTGAGGAACATTGGGCACTGAAGGACAAGGAACCTCTGGCGTTGGGGTGCTGGTCATTTTTGCTCCCTCTGCTAGCAGCTTCATCCACTGAGGCTTGATAGTGAGCAACTCATCAGCTAGAGCAGCAGCTTGTTCCACTGTCTCTGGTCTCCTCTCACGCACCCATTCCCGGATCTCAGTAGGGCACTTGGCATAAAACTGTTCTTTTAGGATGACCTGGAGGAAGGTCTCCCAAGTTAAGGCCCCCTCTCCCTCCAGCCAGCGATGGCATACTTGTTTCAGTCTATGGGCATACATTTTGAAAGACACTTCCCCATCACAGGCTAACATACGGAACTGAGTCCTATAAGTATCTGGGGTCACGGCATAATGTTCTAGAATGGTCTGTTTTATCTCCCCATACTCACAATTCCACTGAGGGTCCATAGCTCTATAGGCGTCGGCAGCTCCACCCTCCAAGAGGCCCACCAGGTGTCTGACTCGCTCTCTTTCTGGGACTTCCATTAATCGGCACTGATGCTCAAAGTCCTGGAAGAAGCCCTCAATGTCGCCTGCAGCTTCATTAAATGGCTTAAAGTCCTTGCGGGACACTCTGGAGAATTCCCTCATAGTTGGTGCTGTGGTTACAGTCTGTCTGGAGCCTCTAGCTGCTTCCACAGCAAACCTCCTCTCCAGCAATGCTGCCCTCTCTTGAGCTCTGGGAATAGCCTCCCTCTTATCTTCTATGGTGGCCTCATATCCAAGCAGTGCCATTTCCTCCTCATACCACAGAACCCATTGACTTTTTTGGGTATTTACCTCCAGCTCCCGTCTTTCCTCACCTTGCTGTGAAAATTGTTCCTCGGTGCCATCTTGCAGGCAAGCGTTTTTCAAAGCCTCAATTAGTTGCTCCTTGGAGAGTCCTTTGTAGCCAACTCCTAATTCACGGGCCTTTGTTTTGAGGTTCGACATAGTCCAGTTCCTGTATCCTGAGGTTCTGGTTTCAGACGTTGATGGGCCGTTGTCCTCCATTCTTTCTGCTCTGATCCCGCCGCTGCCAACCAGTTTGGACGGTGTATGCAACAGAGCAGTGAGGGACGCCAGGCCAAGGAACAATCCAAAGGGCTTTATTGGAACCACAAAGATAAAGCACCAAACAAATATAAATCCTTAAAGTCTGCAAGGAGTCCACAACAAAACAAAAGATCCAGGGGCACCGCCTGGTATTGCAATGCCAGGGAAAATAGGGCAATGGTCCTTATGTGAGTTCCTTGAGTCCAACAGGGGAACAATAAAACACAATCCCAAGTGGCCACTGATCTCCAGTCTGTAACAGTCCATACACAGGCCCTAGGATCCAGCCTCAGCTATAGATCCTAGTGCTTCTCCAGCCGAGATCCAACTAACCTAACATGGGTCTCATTGTTCTTCTCTCTTGGGATCAGCCCCTTAGGTGGGCACACCTCCCCCTAGACATCTGATACATGAATGGACTTTAGACTCCTGGCTCTGTTCTGTTTACCAAGTTGTGGTTGGAGAAATCCCATGCTGAGAAGAACAAACAATCTCCCAGCAGAAGCAGTACAAAGGAGGGACAGACTACTACACCATGAGCACAGGCGGGGGAGGGACACGCTGTTACAGGGATGTCACGATGTGACTGTGGAATAGCCAGTGACAAATTGCTCCTCTACTGTCCCTCACACTACGGACCCTAGGCTATCCCTGACCCTAAAGGTGGAGATGCCTGAGACTCGACCCATGCTGTTCTCCTAAATAAAGCTAATCTGTTTACCTTCCACAAGGGAAAGAAGGGGCTGGACTGTAAGGGAAATAATAGACAAGACCGAGAGGAATAACTGAAGCTCAGTCACACTGTACACACAGGAATTAACCTTAAGAAACTAAAGTGAAAAGCAAGTAAAGCAAGGCAGCAACACAAAGGCACAAAAAGGTTTTCACCTAAACCACTTGCAGCAATAAAAACGCAACTACCAGTAAGCCTTGGTAAATACACCTCTCCAGGCCAGAATAGACAAGCTATAGCTGGCACTACAAGAACAGTCCAGTCAGCATATATAAGAGGGGAGTGAATATGACCGGCCCATTGCATATGACTAAAGGAGATTAACAACCAGACCAGCAGAGATTAACTCTTGCTAGCTTGCCTAAAAACTATAAGTCTGTGAGTCAATGGGGGGTGTCTCCCTGCGCTGATCACACACATCAGAAAACTTAGAAGGCAAAATGCAACAATCTGGAGTTTCCACAGATCCTGATGCCGCCATGACAGTTGGCGATGCTTGCAAAAACCTCCTTGTGACGGGATCAATGATGCCACCAGTAAGAATGGGTTGCTATGCAGTGGCCAATACTGCTGCTAGTAGGGGTGAGGGATGGAAATAAGATTAATGATTCTTCTAGTGGAGAAGAGATGGTAAGGGTAACAATGAGGCCACCAGTGGTGGAGGGGTGGTGATAGGATTCATGGTGCTATAAGTGTGAGGTGGTAATACTGCTGCCGGGGGCACTGCACTAAGTTATTTGACGCATCTCATGTTTGGAACTGCTAGGGAGGTATGGAAATAAAACTTTTTTATAAACCCCCATCACTGTATCTGGTTGACTGCTTACCTGGTAGAGATTTTGACCATTTCACCACACAGAGGAGTTGTCGTTCACACAGCTGGTTGAGGCTACACAACAGAGCACTTGGTGTTTCTGGCTGAGTGTTATCATACCCTGCATACACCACCTCTGGCTCTATACTTTGCAGTATTTGCAGCAGTTCTGGGATATACTGAACTTCTTGCGTTTGACATGTAGACACTCTTTGGGTCAGAGCCTGTTGAGTTTCGAGAGTCCTGGACTGCTGAATGATGACTGTTTCCATCTCTCTTCCTGGCTTCATTCTGTGAAACTTTTTGAATTTCCGACCTAAGAAAAATAAAGTACAACCCAACCTTAATGTTGTGCAAGACTTAAATTTATAGAGGATTTTCTCTGCGACCGCTGGGTGTAAGGTTGTTCCACAATCAACAATAAGTAGGCAAGGTCTATTCTTTTGTCAAAAACATGAAAAGTTGTTGATGATTAGCAGGAACTTTAAAGTAAAACCACTAGACCAGGAGTCTCAAACTCAGCTGAGTATGGGCCGCACATAGAAACAAAAAATTGAGAGGGGCCGCATTCCTTGCAGGACAAAGTGACATTTTTAATGATTCCATAGTTTTTTATATGCACCTTTCGATCACTTTTTTGAACATTTTTTGCTTGTTTATTATGACAAACCTGCAATTTTTTGTTTAGTTAAGTTTATATAAAAAAGCATTTTTAATGACAAAAAAATCATGCTTTATTTTGATTTTTTATTTTACATTTTATCACCTTCTTGTAATATTGTTTTACAATTAGCAGCATAATATAGTAATCTTAGCCAACATCTTGTAGTAATGTCCCCATGCTGCAGTAATATCCCCCATCCATGTGCCCTGTAGTAATATGCTCATCCTTGTAGTACTGTACCCATCCTTGTGCCCAGTAGTATTGTGCTCATCCTTGTGCCCTGTAGTACTGTGCCCATCCATGTGCCCAGTAGTATTATGCTCATTGTTGTGCCCTGTAGTATTGTGCTCATTGTTGTGCCCTGTAGTATTGTGCCCATCCTTGTGTCCAGTAGTACTGTGCTCATCCTGGTGCCCTGTAGTACTGTGCCCATCCATGTGCCCAGTAGTATTATGCTCATTGTTGTGCCCTGTAGTATTGTGCTCATTGTTGTGCCCTGTAGTATTGTGCTCATTGTTGTGCCCTGTAGTATTGTGCTCATTGTTGTGCCCTGTAGCATTGTGCTCATTGTTGTGCCCTGTAGTATTGTGCTCATCCTTGTGCCCTGTAGCATTGTGCTTATCCTTGTGCCCTGTAGCATTGTGCTTATCCTTGTGCCCTGTAGCATTGTGCTCATCCTTGTGCCCTGTAGCATTGTGCCCTGTAGCATTGTGCTCCTCCTTGTGTCCTGTAGTATTGTGCCCATCCATGTGTCCTGTAGTATTGTGCCCATCCATGTGCCCAGTAGTATTGTGCTCAATGTTGTGTCCTCTAGTATTATGCTCATTTTTGTGCCCTGTATGATTGTGCTCATCCTTGTACCTTGTAGTATGTTGCCCATCCTTGTAGTATTGTGCCCATCCTTGTAGTATTGTGCCCATCCTTGTAGTTTTGTGCCCATTCTTATAGGTTTGTGCCCATCCTTGTAGTTTTGTGCCCATCCTTGTAGTATTGTGCTCATCCTTGTAGTATTGTGCTCTTCCTTGTGCCCAGTAGTATTGTGTTCATCCTTGTAGTATTGTGCCCATTCTTGTAGTATTGTACCCATCCTTGTGCCCAGTAGTATTGTGCTCATCCTTGTGCCCAGTAGTATTGTGTTCATCCTTGTAGTATTGTGCCCATTCTTGTAGTATTGTACCCATCCTTGTGCCCAGTAGTATTGTGCTCATCCTTGGGGTTTTGTGCCCATCCTTGTGCCCAGTAGTGTTGTGCTCATCCTTGGGTATTGTGCCAATTCTCATGCCTAGTAGTATTGTGCCCATCCTTGTACCCTGTAGTATTGTGCCCATCCTTTAGTAATACTCAAAAAAAATAAATTCTCCTCACCTTTACTCCGTTCCCTGTGTGCCCATGATCAGTGTTTGCAGAGTTATGGAGGCAGCATGTTTCTGCTGCATCCAAAACGCTGCGATTTGCAGTATAAGCAGATTGGATGGGTTTTCTAGAAATTCCACGGCACTGTGCGTGTGCAGCTGACAGCAAACACTGACCTGCAGTGCGGCTTTCAGAGGCATGTGAGTTGTTTTCTGTGGAGTCACAAGCGTCCTCTGCAGAGAGAACACAGCAAGGAGACCGCACCGCACTGAACCCTGATCATGGGCACGGGCCGCTGCGGTCTCCTGTAATCTCCTGCAGAGGAGACTTGTGACCCTGCAGGTAAGGACCCGCTGCATCCAGGACGCAACGGGTCCTGGTCGTGGGCACGTATCTTACCTGCTTGTTGCGGCCCGCAGACCCCGTGAAGATTGCGGCCCTATGTCGGGTGTCGGCGCCGGCAGGGCTTTACTACAGTTGAATCATTTGCGGTGCCGCGCAGCGGAGCTTTCTGCACTATACCAATGGCTGCTCTCCGCCAATCAGAGGCAAGGAGGTGACGTCATGCAGCGACGTCACCTCCTTGCATCTGATTGGTGGGTGGCAGCCATTGGTATGGTGCAGAAAGCTCCTCTGCGTGGCACCGCAAATGATTAAACTGTGCTCTGCTGGCGACGACCCCCAGCATAGGGCTGTGATTGTCAGGGGGTCTGCGGGCCGCAACAAGCTGCCCGCGGCCCGTGTGTTTGAGACCTCTGCACTAGACCATTAGGAATAAGAAACTAAGTTACAAATCCTTTAAGCTTCACCTAAAAGTGAGAGTGTGTTCAGCTTACTCTGTAGGTTAGACCCTTTCTGTTAGACTTGAAAGGGAATAGATGATCACCAAGCTTGTAACATTTCTCCAGCTGGACCTAAAAAGGAGTAAGTTATCAGCAGGTTAAGTTAATGGGACTATGTCAGATGATTTTGTAGTACAATACTAATGGTATCTTTAAATAGGGCATAACTTTTCAGAATCAGTAACTTTTATACCTCTTCTTGTTATCTTGTTGCAATCTAACATTCAATGTGACATAGTAAATAGTCAAGCATATGTAAATACAGTATTTACATATGCTTGACTATTTACTACATCACACTGAATTTTAGGAGCGAACAGTAAAATAACAAGAAGAGGGAGAGCAATAAAAGTTACTGATTATGCATATGCCCTGCTCTCTCCTTACATCTTTTAGTGTTGGCATCATAGTAAATCTGAACTGAATTTGCACTTCTGCCCCAAACCCATACTCCCTGCCACTTCTCAACAGTGATAGTGAATGCACTGGGAGGAGGGTGCAGTGAGTATGCAAATTGTATTTAAATACAATTGACTGAATTCTTTGGAGCTTACAGCAAGATAACAAGATAAGGTAGAGCTATAAAAATGTACTAATCCTGAAAGGTTTCCTTAAGCCCAATTTGAAGATAATATAAATATTGCACTACAAAATCACCTGACAGATTCCTTTTAAGACTTTTAAAAGGAAAGATAACCAAATCAACAATTTCTTCTCTTGGGTCTAAAAGTGAATAGTCTGTAGGTTAAGAAACCAAGGATAGAAAGCCAACCCAGAAGGTGCTCCTGTTAGGGCTAAAAATTAGTACATAATCATCAAGAACTGTAGGTTGAGCCACTGTACCACCAGAGAGAGTAAAATCAAGTAAATGTTCCTCTTCCTGGACCTACAAAGATGTTTCCAAAATCCAACAGGATAACTAGATATTAATGACATATGAATTCAGAAACTCATAGCAGAGTGGTCTGACGTTATGGGCTGGTCACATTGTGGTCATTGTCATATCCCAGATAGGTAAGATGGGGATAACCAGTGCAAATGTACAGTACAAAACATTTAGGAAAATAAACTGAAGGGCCAAAAACATTATGGTCCAGAAAGTTTTGTTTTTTTTACCATTATTGATAATGCGCCTTTAGTCTTCAATTTTAACATCTATTTCACAATTATCTGCAAACCTCTTAATCCAATAATTAGCGGAACTTGTTTTATTCTCCAAGGTAATTACAGCTAATGCATGTGCCCCTGTTGTGACTAATGCTTAACGTCAAGATAATTGTGGCTTTAATGCTTTAGCCTGATGTTTAATCTTTACTGACGCTTACCTCTCAATAGTATAATATCAGGCGTAAATGATTATGAACGCTACAAGATGTTTATAAAGATAAGTGAACCCCTTAATGACTCAGACTGTTTGGGCTTTAAAGGGAATCTGTCACCAGGTTTTTGCCACCTAATCTGAGAGCAGCATAATGAAGAAAGAGATTTGTCTAAAATCACTGTTTTATCAGTAGGAGATTATCACTAGAGGACTAGCAATCCTGCCCCCAGCACAGATCACAAGGCAGACATTGTATTTTTTTAGGGGGCTGTTAGAGGATTTATAAAAATTACAGTGTACGGTATTTGTATACTTTTTTTTTTTTAGACAAATATAGAAAAGATGCACTTTTGACAGATTTACTGTTTCTACAATTCACATTTCCTATTAAATAACCTAATATTACTATGTGAATATCTAAAAACCAATAACTTTTCTGTTTTTTTATGTAAAGTATACACATGTATTTTATACTAAATAATTAAAATTGTGTTTGTTTTCACAGACGTTTTATTTTGTTACTTTATTACTTTTTTTTATTTTTTTATTAATTCTATTATGGAAAATGGAATTATAGATTTTTTTTAATTAAAAAACACACTTCATAAAAAATCATGGGATCTTATAAAACCATTCACAAATTATGTGTACTCATTAATAAAAATAGGTTCGCCACTCACACCTCATTGCCATAGTTTTGCAAAAACGTCACCGACTGTCATGGTGGAGACGAGCTTTGTTCAGATTGCAGACTCTGACACCCTGCCTTATGGTTTCTATGGTGTCTAAGATCAACAAAGGCAGACTCGGGTGTCGACCTGCTGTATGCTGATTCACAGGCAAGCTAGCAAGAGATAACCTCTGCTAACCTGCTTGCTCCTTTGGTCACGTAGTAGGGAGGTCTATCACATCTGCTCCCCTGATATTTGTGCTGGCTGAATCCTTCCACCCATGCCAGCTATAGTTTGTCTATGTTGGTCTGTGAGGTGTGGTGTCTCATACTTTCTGGTAAAAGTTGTCCTTTTTGCTTGGTGTGGTTGTGGAGTTTACCCCTGTTGTTTTGTAGCCTCTTTCTGCTCTTGTTTGTACTCTTGTACCTCTTATTGTCTTTACCTTTGTGTGTGCGTGCTGTGTGACAGACTTTTGGTTTTTCCTTGTCTGACTTTATCTGTGGGATTTTATCTCACTCCTGCCCCTTCCCTCCCTGGGAGAACGGGGAGGGGGAATCAGATCAGGACAGGTCAGGAGCAGGGCCAGGATGGAGACTTGGGCATCTCCACCATCAGGAGTATCCCTTACCCTGCTTCTTGCAGACCACAGGCACATAGACCCCTCAGTGATCGCGGCCGCTGTTTTGTCAGCACTTTTTCTCTCTTGAATGCTTTGCGGCGCCGCAAAAGATTCAAATAAAGCAAAGAGCTGACGGCAACTGTAAGTCATTTTTCAGAGTTGCCCCTCTTATCTGTGAGGCACTTGGGCTGAGCGTTACACTCCCAGCCCCAGGTCCCGTGAAGAGAAGAGAAGGAAGTGATGGTGTCCCAGAACTGGTGTCCCGGGTAGACTGACTAGTGATTGTGTGAGTGTGCTCCTACTTCTACCCCAATTGGAACCCGCCCCCCAAGTGGCTGGCTTCAGTGACCAAGGATATCCCATGACTCATGATTGCCATCCCGCTGCCTATCCTGAGCCATCCCCTCCTGGGAGAAGGCTCCTGAGCTTTATGGAAAATGTGAATGTGGAATACCGGTGACTAACCCTCTCCTTACCCGAGGCGAATATCGCACTTAAAATAAGGTGCAATACTCTGTGGCGACTGAAGCCTCAGGGGCGCCACAGTAGTGCTCGCTCATCACTAGTTATGAGTACCAAGCACCCGAGCATGGTAGTGCCCGCTCATCACTAGTTAAGAGTACCGAGCACCCCGAGCATGGTAGTGCTCGCTCATCACTAGTTACGTGTACCGTGCACCTGAGCATGGTAGTGCTCGCTCATCACTAGTTATGAGTACCAAGAACCGGAGCATGGTAGGGTAGCGCCCCACGGGTTAGGTGTTTTAACCTACTCATTGCCGGGGATGCAGATTCTCTGTGTTGTCACGGGGTGGCCTAGCCCGGTTCCGTTACCCCGAGGCGTACAGGAAGGAGGGTTGGAGGGTGGTAGGGAGGCAGGATGGAGGAGTTGGAGATTAGGAAAGTCTTTTAGGATTGTAACGCCACCTGTGGTACGCGGCCAGGGATGGGCCGCCGCTGCAGGGTCTCTCACTGGGGCAGATGTCGGGTGCAGCCAGGAGGTCATTTTACTCACAAGTACTTCAGGTGCTGCCCCAGAGAACTGATCTCCAGCCAATCCCGGACCCGTAAAAGGTGAAGTCCGGTGTGTGTGTCAGCCTGTGAGCCCTTTCCTCCTTTGATGCGCTAAGTATCGGACCCCCGTATCGTGAAGCACTTGGGGATCCTGATGTCAGTAAAGTGTCCCGTTCTATATGCTGATAGCACGGTTCCGTTATGGGGCCGTCCTTCACCTTGGATCCTATATGCTATTTGGCTGCAGACTCGTTGGGACGGGTCCTGTTCTAGCCGTTCCCCGCGACCCTTGTAGAGTTGGCAGATAACGTGAAGTATATCTACCCTAGGATTCTTTATCCCGACAGCGCCAGTCCTGTGGAAGCAGCCACCTGCTTCTCCCAAGCGACCGTGTTGAACGCTCTGGCCCACAGAGCTGCTCGCGGCACGTCCGCTCTGCTCTGTGTCTGAAGCTGTACTCTCTGTGTTGTAGTTGTGTTGTGTGTCCTGAGCTGCTGCCCCCAGCTGCTGCCACCGCCCAGTTCACTACTCTCACTAGGTCAACCTGCCCTTCCCACTGTGTACTCCTGACTCCCCCTAGTGGTTGCTTCTCCCTGACCCTGAGTCCCTGGTTCCAGTGGATCATGAAGCCCCTGGTGCGGTGGTGTCCTCTAAACCCACCGCTGTAGTGACCCCCTACTGTGATCCGACCCTGGCCCGGTCCCCATTGGGGAAGACAACCCAATGTTACTGCATGTATGCATGTATGCATGTATGTGTAAATGGAAACTGGTACCAACCTTCCCTGGACCCGAGATAAGTACTACACCCTAATGGAGGTGCAGTACCCTGTGGCGCCTGAAGCCTCAGGGTGCCACAGTAGTGCCCACTCATCACTAGTTAAGAGTATCGAGTACCCGAGCATGGTAGTGCTCGCTCATCACTAGTTACGAGTACCAAGCACCCGAGCATGGTAGTGCTCGCTCATCACTAGTTACAAGTACCAAGCACCTGAGCATGGTAGTGGTCATTCATCACGAGTTCTTATGAAACCATAGTCTTCCAGCTGTACTGACTCCTCTCAAACATGGCAGAGGAGGTCACTAAAGAGTCTTGCACTACAGAAATGGGTGAAGTCTGTCTGACTCCTCCACATGGGAGAGTCCTCCTAGAAGTATCAGCTCTCATGGGCAAAAAAACAAGAAGCCAACATCAGAGCGGTAATCAGAGGGCGCTATGCACTCACTATTATATAATGCCTGCAGGTCATACACATGATCTCTACAATCTCTTATTCACGCTTTCCTCCCTCTATGTAAGTGGAAAAGTTATTTCTGATGCAGATTTTCTAAATAACGCAAAGTTCAGTGTGTTCCGATGTTGTCTGAGCCGTGGGGGCACCCTGACCTTCACAGATAAGCTGCTATTGAATTACCATCACTCTTATTAAGCAATATAATACACAAGCTGTGAGATGATGTTTTTCAAGTGTTTTCCATTTTTTAGCACTAATTCAGAATATTCATTTAATAACTTTTGGCAATGAAGAGTGTTACAAAGAGAAGAAGCCTTCTAAATGTGCAGAAAATATACAACTTGCAATGTAAATGGTAGGACTCGCGAACATTGTGTGCAGAGTGTAATGCCTACGAAGTGACTGACACCGATGTATAGTGACCATATGGTGTTGATCTGTAAGTGAAAATAAACACAAACACTGAAAAAAATCCTTTATTTTAAATAAAATGCAAAAACCCACCCTCTTTCACCCCTTTATTAACCCCCAAAACACCTGTGCAGGTCCGACATAATCCACACGAGGTCCCACAACAATTCCATCTCTGCTAGATACATACTGAAGGCACAGCACACTGACATAGAACATGACCGCACACTGTGGTTTCAGCCAGAACCTGAGCCACAGCAATGAGCGGTGACGTCACTCAGGGTATTTGCGGTCACAAGTGGGGTACCTCTTGCGGTTCCTCTCATTTTGATACAGGGCAAGATAACCGTGCGGCTGGGGGCTGCAGCCTGTAGCCGAAGGTTTATCTGTGCTGGGTATCATAATATGGGGGAACCCATTGCCAATTTTTTAATTTATTTTCCCACCACTATAGGGATGCACACAGCGCCCGACTGCAACCAGAGACATCGGTACTGCTGATGGGCGGGGAAATTAGTGCATATGTATGAAGGATTATGAGCAGTCCAGAAGCAGTGTTACAGCCGTGTGGAGACTAGTAAGTATAATGCACCTGCTTTATCCTTTTTTCTTTAGTTGTTCCTTTTTTTTAATCCTCCAAGTTGCTGTATCCGTATTGTTACCGGGAGTTCCCAGAGAACTCCGGGGTCAGTGCTTGGGTACTTTTGAACCAGCGCGGATCCGGCCTTTTACAGTCCAGGTCTGCCCATCACTAGTCAAGATAAGTGTCATTGACCTTGGTGCCTTCAGCATAAACTTTATGTCGATTTACACCAGAACTGAGCCCAAATGTGTCCCTACAGCATCCTAAGGTGGGGTATAAAATAGTCCCTAGGGCCTTAACTTCAGCTCTCTTAGATTCCTTCGCTCTTTAAAAGAGAATGTCTCTCATCAAAAATTACCTATTCATTAAATCAGGTTTTTGTGCTTCAATTATTTTAGAAATAACCATGCACTTTTCACTTTGGGAGCCAGAACTATTTTAGATCCATAATTGATACCTCTATAAGAAGAGTTTACAACAGACTCCTTACCATTAGAGGCAAGATAACAATGAGAGGTGACACGTTTGTAAATAGCAAATAACCCATTATCTACTAATATAGGCAACATCACAGCTGACCTATATGTATGTGGTAGTGATGTGTTTTTTGCCAGGAGGTGTAGATTGGGTGCAGGAATATTGTGTAAACATTTTAGCACCAAATCTGCATCTCTTGGCAAAAATCCCCGCAGTTTTCTGCCAGGAGATGCAGGTCTGTGAGGTCAGTGAGAGTCCATTGAGGTCACCTGAGGTTAGGTTACCTGCGATCACAGGTGGAGGACCGTGGGAACCTCTACCTGTGACCACAACTAACCTGAGTGACGTCAACAATCATCGCGGCTCAGTCTCTGCATGGAACTCACAGCTTTTGATCATGTTCAATGATTGCATGCTGTGCCTTTAGTATTGTTGCAGAGCTGGAATCGTTATGGGGCCTGGGGTGGATTATGTTGGACCTGCAGGGATATTTTTGGAGTTAATAAAGTGGTGAAAAAGGTTTATTTTGTCTTTTATTTCAAATAAAGGATTTTTCAGAGTTTGTGTTTCTTTACTTACACTTACAAATTAGTAATGAGGGGAATCTCATAGATGCCTCCCATTACTAATCTAAGGATCTAAGTCTATTGGGAAGAGCTGGGTAAAGTGATGGGATTGTCGCATCGAATGGATGCGGCAATCCTGGGTGGCTGCAGGCTTCTATTTTTAGGCTGGAGGGCTCCCAATAACCATGTGCCTCCCCAGCCTGAGACAACCAGCCACCAGCTGTCGGCTTTATCGTGGCTGGGTATTAAAATTATCAGGTACCGCACACACAAAAAAAGAAGAAAAAAAAATGCGGTTCCTCTTATTTGGATACACAGCCAAGATAAGTGTACGGCTGGGGGCTGCAACCTGTAGCCCTATGCTTTATCTGTGCTGGTATAATAATATGGGGGGACCCTAAGCCAACTTTTTTTTTAATCTATTTATTTTCACTGTACGATATAGACCCGCAATGCGGGTCTGTGATTGGAAGCATCAGACACACTGTCATTCAGGGTAGGGGCGTGACTGACTGCAACCAATCACAGAGGGGACACTCCACGGGTCTGAGCGGGTCCTTTTCTTGGTATGTGCATTACGATTGAGTATTTTGTTTCATTCATTTGTTTACCTAATATGTGTACATACCTAGACTAGGTACTATATTTGATAGTGAAATAATACATTATATCCTTTAAAGGGATCTACGCATTTTATTTTCATGGATTTAGTGTGGATATTCCTTTGCTTACATACTGTATATCACTTTAACAATATCAGCAAGATTTAGGTCTGCTCTAACTATTGTACTGATTGAGTTTAGTGTATGTTATTCAGGATTTTTATAAAAGCACAAGCACTTTCCCACAAGCATTTGGATGCTATCCCTTTCCACCATTTTTTTGATCATTTTTTGGTTGTTTTATTTGATATATCTGTTTTCCAACATGCATAGGCACTTTTTCTGTCATAATCATTTATGCATGTTGTTTAGTCTTTTTCAATATATATCATGACTAGCATTTTTGAAATTCCAGCTGATTTAGTACCAGTTTATTGTTTTTAAAAAACTCTTTTTTGGAGTATACATACATTTTGTACCTGCTTACCCAGTGCTGCATTGAACTCTAAATTCCAAACCTTATTTAACTGTGTTATGTTTTAGATATTAATAATACAAATATTATTTTTTTTATTCCTCTCAATGTGTGTTTGGTTTGCAGCCAATCACAGGTGCCGATGGGCGGGGAAAGCAGTGCATATGCATGAGTCTAATGAGCGGCCCTGGAAGTGAGCAGTTTCAGCCACACTGGAGGCTTGGTAAGTATGATCCGCCGCCTGCTTTATTATTTTTTTTCTTTATTGTTTGGTTTTTTTTTTTGTTTTCATTTCCCAGCGTACCGGACCCAGATCATTAGCCGGAAGTCCCTGAGAGTTCCGGTCCCAGGTCCGGCACACAGATACTTTTGAAACCGTGCGGATCTGGACTTTTAGGCTATATGCCCACGGGGACAGTGTCCTGCGGATATATCCGCAGGACATTCCGCAGGTGCTCCCAGGAAACAGCACCACAACTTTTGTCTGTTTCCATGCTGCGGAATGTCCTGCGGATATGGTGCGGGCATTCTGCATTGAGGATACAGTACCATGGCTTCAGCACTGCATCCTCAATGCAGAACAAGTGCTGCAGTGATCGGGGGAGTTCATACTTACCTCCATCATGCAGCACCTCGCTTTCCGGCAGCCGGGTCACTCTCTCAGCGTCTGCAGGAGAAGGTGGGCGGGCCTGAACTAGCTCCGGCTGTCACATGACCGGAGCTCGTGCAGGCTCCGCCCACCTCTTCCTTCCTGTACCTGGATTCACCGCGCTCCTGTACACCGGACGGAGAAAGTGACTTCGGTGAGGCAGGAAAGTATATGGGACCCTGCGGAGAAATCCGCAACAATAATTGACATGCTGCAGATTTTTCCGCACGAAAATCCGCACGATTTCCGCTGCGGAAAAATCCACAGCGTGGGCACAGCATTTTCCAAATGTCATAGAAATGGCTGGGGAGTAGCTGTGCTGCAGATTTCTGGAAAATCCGCGGCTTTTCCGCGAGAAATCCGCGGCAAAATCCGCGCATTTTCCGCAGCGTGGGCACATAGCCTTACAGTCAAGGTTAGTCCATCACTAGTGAGGATAAAGTAGAGCTAGTCATGTAGTAGTATAGTGCAATGAGGGTTACTGCAGCTTGTAGGCTTGTCGGAAGAGGTGGATCCTCAAGTTCTTTATGAACGTTTCCTTGGTAGGTAAGAGTCTGATATATTGGGGTAGAGAGTTCCAGAGTATGGGGGATGCACCAGAGAAATCTTGTATGCGGTTGTTGGAAGAGGAGATAAGAGGAGTGTAGTGAAGAAAATCTTGTGAAGATCACAGTTTGCGTGTAAGTAAGTAAGTACCGGGATACTAGGTACAGATGTAGGGAGGAGACAGGTTGTGGATGGCTTTGTATATCATGGTTAGGGTTTTGAACTGGAGTCTTTAGGTAATAGGAAGCCAGTGAAGGAATTGTCAGAGAGGAGAGGCCGGGGAATAGCAGGGGGACAGGTGGATTAGTCAGGTGGCAGAGTTTAGGATAGATTGTAGGGGTGCGAGACTGTTAGAAGGGAGGCCAGAGATTAGTCTAGCTGGGAGATAATGAGGGCATGCACTAGTGTTTTTGCAGATTCCTGGCTAAGGAATGTATGGAACTGGGAAATATTTTTGAGTTGGAGTACACAGGAGGTGAAGAGGGCTTGGATATGTGCCTTGAAGGAGAGAGCAGAGTCGAAGCTAGCTTTCAGGACTGGTGAGAGTGAGCAGCCATTGACTTTGATGGATAGGTTTCTTGGAGAAGTTGAGTGAAGAGGTGGAAAGCTGATGAATTTCTGTTTTGGTATATATAAATATATTGTGAGACTGTGACCGGGGTTATCTATGACGGCCGGTATTTCTCGCCCAGGTTGTGCTCACTCCATGATAGAAAGTGAATCCACTATAGGGTTAATGCTGTTTCCCTACAGACTGAAGGAAGGGTTAAATAGAATCAGGAACGAGGGCAGGTGTGCCGGGTGTGAGGGAGTGAACAGAACTCCCTGAGTTTTCTGCTGGAGAGGACATGTATTGTGTTATGGACTTTTGTTTGGACATTAAAACCGTGTGCTGTGAACCTTAATGCCTGGATCCCGTGTCTTCTGCTGCGCAGCCGACCGTGCTACCTCACATATGGTGGAGAATCGGCGGGCATGACAGCCGGTGAGGTGTAGCATCCATCCCTGGTGACCCAGCTGCGCATGTCCTGGATTCGAGCGGCTATACTACAGCCCAAACCCGGCGACGCCATGGAGGACATACTAAAGCATTTGGCTCAGGCTAATGCACAGCAGCAACAGACCAATGCACACCTGCTCCAATCCTTGCAAGTGCAGGAAAAAAAACTCCAAGAACAGTTGGATCAGGCCAATGCACGTCAGCAGCAATCCTTGCAAGTGCAGGTCAAAATGCACCAAGAACAGATGGAGCAGGCCAATGCACGTCAGCAGCAATCCTTGCAAGTGCAGGACAAAAGGCACCAAGAACAGATGGAGCAGGCCAATGCACGTCAGCAGCAAGCCTTACAATTGCAGGAAAAAAGGCACCAAGAACAGATGGTTCTCCTGGCCAAGTCGATCCGTGCCGGACCGGCAGCAACAACCCCGGGACCGGGTGACGACGGCAGCGTCCGGAAAGCGGTGAGACAAGCGTTGCAAAAGATGACCCCGGGTGATGATGTGGAAGCGTTCCTAGCGGTGTTTGAGCGGGTGGCCGAGCGGGAAAAGCTGCCGAACCCGCAGTGGGCTGAGGTATTGTCGCCCTATCTGACGGGGGAACCCCAAAAAGCGTACCTGGACCTCTGTGCCGAGGACGCCATTGACTATGTGACCCTGAAAGCCGAAATACTGGCTCGGTTGGGGGTGAATACCTATGTACGGGCTCAGCGGGTAAATCAGTGGTTCTTTGAGGAAGCCAAACCCGTACGCTCCCAGGCCTATGACTTGTTGCATCTTGTAAAAAAGTGGTTGCAGCCTGACACTCTGAGCCCGGCGCAAATGGTGGAAAGGGTAGTAGTGGATCGTTTTGTGCGCACTTTACCCGTCACCGTTCAACGGTGGGTCGGACAGGGTGACCCGAGTACCCTGGACCAATTAGTGTCCCTGGTAGAGCGGCATGTGGCTACGCAGGACTTGATACGGGACACTGAGACTTTGCGTACCGCCCGTCGGTCCGGCCCCTCCAAGCCTAGGGCCAAGGACCCACCGCTGACAACGGTACAGGAGTCCCCTACCGTCCCGTCTGAGGCCGCGGCCGCCATTCCTGAGGTCCGGAAGGTTCTGTACCCTAAACGACAACCCGTCAAGGGGGTTTCCGTCCCCATTAGATGTTGGCGGTGCCAGCGGGTGGGACATATGGAAGCCCAGTGTCCACTCACCACGGAGCCCATGGATTGTGGGGTTACCCGGCGGGGTTCAATGTATGCTCAGGTGGTGTGTACCGCTGACCTGGTCTCCCCAGAGACAGAGCCCCACTTGTGCCAAATACAGGTGAATGGATGTCCGGTTACAGGATTGTTGGATTCCGGAAGCTTAGTGACCCTTGTGCGATCCACCTTGAGAGCTAAAGTAAAGGCCACAGGACGCACCGTGGGGGTGGTTTGCATACATGGGGACTGCCGCGACTATCCCACGGGGATTGTCACCATCACAGCACCTTGCGGTCAGGTGCAACATGAGGTGGGACTTCTTAACACTCTTCCTTATGACGTGATCCTAGGAAGGGATCTGCCCTATTTTTGGACTTTATGGAGGGGACCCCCTAAGTCCCCTCAGATATTGGTCGGTCCGGGACCTGAGCCCTACAATCCTGAATCCGGGACACCTGCCGTAGGGGTCACCATGATAGGGACAGAGTGTGAACCCGATAGGTCGCCCCTAGAGGTGTTGGCAGGAGAGGCTGAGACGGTCGAGCCCATCCCGGAGTTGGAGGCGTCCCCGGATACGTTTGGGACAGCCCAACTCCAGGACCCTACGTTAATACAT
Organism: Anomaloglossus baeobatrachus; assembly: GCF_048569485.1. Taxonomy (NCBI): domain Eukaryota; kingdom Metazoa; phylum Chordata; class Amphibia; order Anura; family Aromobatidae; genus Anomaloglossus; species Anomaloglossus baeobatrachus. Next base: position 751,277,852 of record NC_134354.1, on the reverse strand, counting down.
GCCCGGAGTCGGGTGACAGTAGTTGACGGGGTGGCACAGCTGCCCGGTGCCCAGGTAAGGTACCCCCATTTCGCTCTTAAGCAGGATTTACTCTACCGGGTAGATGAAATACGGGGCGTAGGGGTAGAACAGTTGGTGGTGCCCCAGCCGCATCGCCGGCGGGTCCTCGACTTGGCTCATAAACACCTGATGAGTGGTCACCTAGGGGTCAAGAAAACGCAGGAGCGAATATTGCAAAGGTTCTATTGGCCCGGGGTCTTTGGGGAGGTAAAACGGTTCTGCGAAACCTGCCCGGAGTGTCAGCTTACTGCACCCCTGACCCATTTTCGCAGTCCGTTGGTACCGTTACCCATTATAGAAGTCCCTTTTGAACGGATAGGGATGGATCTGGTGGGGCCCCTCGTAAAGTCCGCTCGAGGGCACCAACACATCCTAGTGATCGTTGACTATGCCACCCGGTATCCCGAGGCGATACCTCTCAGACATACTGCAGCAAAGCTTATAGCTCGGGAGTTGTTTGCTGTGTTCTGCCGGGTGGGGTTGCCCAAGGAGATCTTTACGGATCAGGGGACCCCATTCATGTCTAAAGTGACCAAAGAGCTATGCCGGCTACTCCAGATCAAGCAGTTGCGTACGTCTGTGTATCATCCTCAAACGGACGGTTTAGTCGAGCGTTTCAATAAAACCCTGAAAACCATGCTAAGAAGGGTGATTTCAAAAGACGGGAAAGACTGGGATATGATGCTTCCCTATTTGATGTTTGCCATCCGTGAGGTGCCACAGGCGTCCACGGGGTTTTCGCCTTTTGAGTTGTTATACGGGCGACATCCCCGGGGATTGTTGGACCTGGCAAAGGAAACATGGGAACAAGAGCCCACCCCCCATAAAAGTGTGATCGAACACATTTTAGGAATGCAGAACCGCATAAGCGCGGTCATGCCAATTGTGAAGGAGCATTTACAGGAGGCTCAGGCCGCGCAAAGCGGCCGCTACAATAGACAAGCCACCGTGCGGACCTTTAAACCCGGGGATCGGGTGTTGGTATTGATCCCCACGGCGGAGAGCAAATTCCTGGCTCAGTGGCAAGGCCCCTACGAGATAAAGGAAAGAGTAGGGGTGGTTAACTATAAAGTATTGCAGCCCGGTAGGCGGAAACCTGAACAAATATATCATGTCAACCTATTAAAACCTTGGCAGGAACGGGAAAGCCTGATGGCTGTTTTTTCCCCACCTCCCTCCTCTTCGGGTCGTTCACATCCGGCTCCAGCGACCTCCGGAGAGGACGAACCGGAAGTAAGGATTGGAGAAGCCCTCACCAAGCAACAGAGGCGAGAGGCCAGACGGTTGGTTCAGCAGAACCCCGATGTCTTCTCCGAGCTGCCCGGTAGGACCAGTCTGATACGACATGATATTGTCACCGAGCCCCACCTGAAGGTACGCCTGAAGTCATACCGGGTGCCGGAGGCTCGACGACAAGCCATATCGGAGGAAGTAAAGACAATGTTACGCCTGGGGGTCATCGAAAAATCCCGGAGTGAATGGGCTAGTCCGATTGTCCTAATACCAAAACCCGATGGCTCCTTAAGGTTCTGCAATGACTTTAGGAGATTGAACGAAATATCCAAGTTCGATCTCTACCCCATGCCCCGGGTGGATGAGCTGATTGATAGGCTGGGACAGGCGCGATATTTTACCACGCTCGACCTGACCAAAGGGTACTGGCAGGTGCCACTAACGGAGTCCGCCAAGGAGAAAACCGCTTTTGTTACGCCGGAGGGTCTCTTCCACTATGTTGTCTTGCCTTTTGGGTTACATGGCGCTCCGGCCACGTTCCAGAGGTTGATGGACTTAGTGCTGGAACCCCACCAGGCGTATGCATCAGCGTACCTGGATGACATCATTATTTACAGCTCCGATTGGCAGACCCACTTGGAACAGGTACAAGCGGTGGTGGACGCGCTTCGAACAGCCGGATTGACAGCCAATCCCAAGAAATGTGCATTGGGACTCACGGAAGCCCGCTACTTGGGCTACGTGATAGGCCAAGGAGTGATTAAGCCCCAAATTAACAAGGTTGAGGCGATCCAGAAGTGGCCTAGACCCCTGACCACGAAGCAGGTTAGGGCCTTCCTGGGTATCGTGGGGTACTACAGGAGGTTTGTAAAGGATTTTGCGGGACTATCAGCCCCCTTGACTGACCTTCTCAAAGGCAAGAAGTCCGTCATGGTGCGCTGGACTCCGCAGGCCGAGGACTCCTTCCGGGCCCTGAAGGGGGTCCTGTGCGGACAGCCCGTTCTTGTCAACCCTGATTTCCGGAAGGAGTTCATAGTACAGACTGATGCCTCGGAGGTCGGCCTGGGGGCAGTGCTGTCTCAGGTGGTTCAGGGGGAGGAACACCCCGTCACCTTCTTAAGTAGGAAGCTCACCCCTCCCGAGCGGAATTATAGCGTAGTGGAGAAGGAGTGCCTGGCGATCAAGTGGGCCTTGGAGTCCCTACGCTATTACCTGCTGGGACGGCAGTTTCGCTTGGTGACGGATCACTCTCCACTGGTCTGGATGAGGTCCGCCAAGGAACGGAATGCCCGGGTTACCCGGTGGTTCCTTTCTCTGCAGAACTTCCGGTTTACGGTTGAACACCGGGCCGGTAGGTTGCAGGGCAACGCCGATGCCTTGTCCCGCGGCCCGTGTTTGATGGCTGGAGTTCAACCCCACACGCTTGAACTGAGGGGGGGGGTATGTGAGACTGTGACCGGGGTTATCTATGACGGCCGGTATGTCTCGCCCAGGTTGTGCTCACTCCATGATAGAAAGTGAATCCACTATAGGGTTAATGCTGTTTCCCTACAGACTGAAGGAAGGGTTAAATAGAATCAGGAACGAGGGCAGGTGTGCCGGGTGTGAGGGAGTGAACAGAACTCCCTGAGTTTTCTGCTGGAGAGGACATGTATTGTGTTATGGACTTTTGTTTGGACATTAAAACCGTGTGCTGTGAACCTTAATGCCTGGATCCCGTGTCTTCTGCTGCGCAGCCGACCGTGCTACCTCACAATATATATACTGTATCTCCTATACTGTATCTATATATATAATTGCCTTATTCTGTCTGTCTGTCTGTCTGTCTGTCTATCTGTCTGTCTATCTGTCTGTCTGTCATGCTCCAAAATTGTGTCCTTACGGTGACACAAAGCTGATTGGCCGCTGGGCTCGCCATGGCCCCGCCCCCCCACACGGATTGGCCGCTCGCCCAGGCTGCGCCCCCACACGGATTGGCCAGCCGCTCGCCCAGGCTCCGCCCCCCCACAGATTGGCCTCTCGCCCCGGCACCCTGCAGGCATTGGCAATTCGGCCACGCCACGCCCCGCCCCCCTCACGCAATGCATGCTAGCTCTGGCCCCGCCCCCTCCCTCCCCCCGCGCATTCCCCGAACTGACACGGCTGTCACGGAGGTGAGTACTGTACTCCCCCCCCCCGCGCATTCCCCGAACTGACACGGAGGTGAGTACTGTACTCCCCCCACCCCCCACCCCCCCCGGCCCCCGCTCGCACGGGAGTGGTGTGGATACGTTGGTAACCATGCTCGCATGGTTACAAGCGCATCAAGGTCCTGCTGCTGCGGAAGATCCACACGCACACACATAACAGCACACACACAAACATACACACACATCAGATCACACTCACTCTCACACACACCTCACACACACCTCACACACACCTCACATCGCATCCTCACACTCACAGCATCCGGCGATATCGCTTGTTTCTCGGCCTCGATACTGTGCTGTTGTGACCTTCCAGGACCTGACGGAGGATCACATGGCCTGAAGCATGTGGTATCTCCGGATGTTGTGACTGTGAGCGCGTATGTGCGATATCGTCAGTGTCTGTGTGTGTGAGTGTATGCGATCGGGTGTGTGTGAGTGGATGCGATCGGGTGTTTGTGAGTGGATGCGATCGGGTGTGTGTGAGTGGATGCGATCGGGTGTGTGTGAGTGGATGCGATCGGGTGTGTGAGTGTCGGCAGAGGAGCACAGCGTGCTGGAGGAGGCTGGGAGCAGAGAGGCTGATCATGGGGAAGGCTGGGAGGGGGAGGCTGATGCTGGGGACACTGGGAGGGGAAGGCTGATGCTGAAGGAGGCTGGGAGGGGGAGGCTGGGAGGAGAGAGGCTGATCCTGGGGAAGGCTGGGAAGGGGAGGCTGATGCTGAGGGAGGCTGGAAGGAGAGAGGCTGATGCTGGGGGAGGCTGGAAGGAGAGAGGCTGAGGCTGGGAGGAGAGAGGCTGATGCTGGGGAAGGCTGATGCTGAGGGAGGCTGGGAGGGGAAAGCTGATGCTGGGGAAGGCTGGGAGGACGGAGGCTGGGAGGAGAGAGGCTGATCCTGGGGAAGGCTGGGAGAGGGAGGCTGATGCTGGGGGAGTGTCAGGTTTCCAGGTTTTCCAGTTCTCTTTTGAATGAGCTTGCCCTCGGTTAACATGGAGTTTACTGTTCTGTTGCCCTACTTCCTGTCCAGCTGCTTAAAAGGCCGCCTCTAAGCCTAGTCCAGTGCCTGAGTATACTGCTTGCTGTGTGCTCCTGCTTTGCTGCTGCTAATCCTGATCGCCTTTGGATCCTCCTAAAGAATACTGACCGACCGACTCTGGACCTTACCCGGTTTCTCAAAGCTGTGCCTGGATTCCGTCTGCCTTCTTCGGTCAGCACTCTGCCCGGTTCTCTCTGGTTCGTAACCACTCTGGACAATCATCCCGTACGGACACTCCTGGACTTTTACCGCTTGCCCCTTGTGTCCCGGCTGCGGCGCATTTAGGCCTTCCGGGGTGATTGCCGGACAGTCCCTGTATAGGGGTTCGCTCTGGTGGTCTCCCTGGGGGAGTCCGGTGCGTGGCCCCGGGAATTCCCTTCGCTCCGTTTCGGGAAGGTATTTTGTGTATTTGTACCGCTGTGTTTTCCGTTGTGTATCTACCGTGGTTACACATTATAAAATATCTTGTACCAAGAACTCGTCTCTGATTGTCATTGTCCTACGCTATCGAAATCCTCAGAACATATATAAGTATTACATTATACTCAGGCCATAAGAGGATTTCGCTGGGGCAATGACTGAGACACGAGTAGACCAGCTCTTCTCCATGATTAACTCCCTGCAGCAGGAGATGGAGGCAGTGCAGAATAAACTTAGAGATGTGGAGGCACAGCTGGGCCATGATCACCAGGTACTGGGGCCGGCTATACAGGATTTGCAAGTCAGAGTGGAGGCTCAGGAAGCCGTCCCCACTACGTCCGTATCAGCTGCCGGTATGCCTAGGTTACCCCCATTCCGTTTCAATGGTGATCGTAGTCAGTTCCGTGGATTTGTTAACCAATGTATACTGTTTTTCGATGTACATTCTGATTATTACCGTTCTGATCGGTCAAAGGTGTTATGTATCATCATGTTATTAACCTCACGAGCACTGGCTTGGGCTAATCCCATGATAGAGAATCGGGACATCCGTTTGAATCACCTGGATGACTTTCTGAACGCAATGGCGCAAATGTTTGATGATCCGAATCGCCGTGCTACCGCTGAAGCGGCTCTCCTTTCCTTACGTCAGGGAAAGCGTTCTGTCGTTGAATACGCCACTGAGTTCAAGAGGTTAGTGGTAGACACCGATTGGGGAAACAATGCCTTATTGTCTGTTTTCAGAAAAGGTTTGTCCGGTACCATCAAGGACGAGTTAGCCCGTTCCGAATCTCCAGGGGATTTTGAACTGTTTCTCCAGCACTGTGTGCGCATTGATACCCGTTTGACGGAACTTAGACAGGAAAAATGGGCAGCTGTAAACCGTGTAAACAATATTGCGTTTCCTTCCAGAGAACCCGCTCTCAGGACGCCACGGGAGGCCGAGGACGTACCTATGCAAGTGGACTCTCTGCAAAAACGAGAGACCAACGAACGTCGTGAACACCGGCTCCATGAGCGTTTGTGCTTCTATTGCGGTCAATCGGACCATTTCTTGATCGACTGCCCGAAACGTCCCAATCGCCCAAATAAGGTATTGGCAGCCATGGCAGAGTGTGACAACACGGACGCAGAGTCCGAAATCTCTGAGGCAAGTGGACACTTGGATGCGGTATTTCCCTTGACGGTAATGTCCACCTCACCGAAGGACTCAGAGGGGAAATACACCCATTGCTCACTCCCCATTCAGATCCGTTGGGAGGGACAGCTAATTCCTACCTCTGCAATGATAGACTCTGGGGCAGGGGGAAATTTCATGGACTCTTCCTTTGCCAGGAAACACGGTATCCGGACTCAGCAAAGATCCTCGCCGGTTACCATGGAGACGGTAGACGGATCCCCGTTAATCTCTGGACCAGTGGATCGGGAAACAGTACCGCTCGAATGCGTGATGAAGCCAGGTCAGCAGGGGACCCTTGTTTTCATGATAATTTCTTCTCCTCATTTTCCGATTATTCTAGGTATTCCGTGGCTACGGTCTACAAATCCCGTCATCGATTGGGAGACTAAAGAAATATCCTTCCCACCGCAGAGTGGTCCGACCCTTTGTCCAACTGTTCCGGTTCCAGTAACATCTAATACGGAGGGCACTGTACAGGTACCTGTTTTACCCCCGGTTTACCGTGACTTCGCTGATATATGCGACAAAAGAAAAGCTGATCGGCTTCCCCCGCATAGACCGTATGATTGCCCCATAGACTTACTCCCAGGGGCGGAGATTCCGTTTGGTCATGTCTACCCGTTGGCGGCACCTGAGCTAGCAGCACTAAAAGAGTATATTGATGAAAGCCTAGCCAAGGGATTTATTCGTCCGTCTACCTCACCCGCAGGGGCACCCATCTTTTTCGTGAAAAAGAAGGAGGGGACTCTGAGACCCTGTATTGACTACCGGGAACTGAATAAGATAACCATCCGGAACCGGTATCCGTTACCGTTGATTCCTGAGCTATTGGAGAGGGTCCAACAGGCAAAAATATTCACCAAATTAGACCTCCGTGGGGCATATAATCTGCTTCGTATACGTCCCGGAGACGAGTGGAAGACCGCGTTCCGATGTCGGTACGGACATTTTGAGTACCTAGTGATGCCTTTTGGACTTTGTAACGCTCCCGCGGCATTTCAACATCTGGTTAACGATATTTTTAGGGATATCATGGACCAATTCATGGTGATCTATCTGGACGATATCCTAATCTTTTCTGATTCTCTACAGGAACACCAGGAGCACGTTAATACCGTACTTACCCGTCTGAGGGAAAACCACCTGTACATTAAACTGGAGAAATGCGAGTTCCACTGCTCACAAATACAATTCTTAGGGTACGTCATCTCTCCTCAGGGACTGAACATGGAATCTAGCAAGATACAAGCCATTCTAGACTGGCCGGAACCGGGAAACATCAAAGAGGTACAACGCTTTGTCGGTTTTGCCAACTTTTACCGACGCTTTATCCGTAACTTTTCAGAGATTGTTCGTCCCATCACTCTGTTAACCAAGAAAGGACAGAAGTTTGTGTGGTCCGCCCAGGCCCAGGAAGCATTCCATCGTCTCAAGGTATGTTTTACCTCAGCGCCAATATTGGTACATCCGAATCCCGCTCTTCCCTTTATCGTGGAGGTCGACGCTTCCGACTATGCATTAGGGGCCATTCTTTCTCAAAGGACCGGGGACAAGAGTCTCTTGCATCCGTGTGCCTTCTTTTCCCGCCGGTTGTCCCCTGCAGAAAGGAACTATGACATTGCGGACAAAGAATTATTGGCGATTATTTCCGCTTTCAAGGAATGGAGACACCACTTACAGGGAGCCGCGCAGCAAGTGATAGTACTCACAGATCATCGTAACCTGGAATTTCTTAAGTCTGCCAGGTGCCTGTCTCCACGGCAAGCCCGTTGGAGCCTATTTCTTAACCAATTCAATTTTATCGTTACATACCGTCCAGGTTCACGTAATGGGAAAGCCGATGCCTTGTCCCGAATCCACGCCGTGGACTCCGTGCCTGGAACCCCGTCTCAGACCGTGTTATCGGATGCCAATTTCGTTGGAGTAATCCAGGACCAGGACTTGTGGAAGGACATCAAGCTGGCCTATGATGGTGACGTATTTCTTGCTGCCCCCCCGAAGGATGTAACGCTTGTTCTTCGGAATGGTGTGTGGTTGAGAGAGCAACGCATTTATGTCCCGGAGGCCGTAAGACTTCGGGTTCTCAAATTGGTCCACGACTCCGTGTTGGCTGGTCATAGGGGGGTACTGAAGACGCAGGAATTTCTGAGCCGTTTTTTCTGGTGGCCTACCTGTTTAAAGGATGTGAAGGACTATGTCCACTCATGTGTGGTTTGTGCCCGGTGCAAGGTCCCTCGTGTGGCTCCTACGGGACTCCTCCAACCGTTACCCGTGCCATCTCGCCCTTGGGGGTCTATCTCCATGGATTTTATTGTGGAGTTGCCAGTCTCAGGCGGGCACAATACCATTTTAGTGGTGGTGGATCGATTGACTAAAGCTGCTCACTTTATTCCGTGTACCGGTCTTCCCTCAGCCGCAGAGACAGTGGATTTGGTTATCCAGAACGTATTCCGATTGCATGGGGTACCAGACGAAATTATCTCTGACCGGGGCGTGCAGTTCACGTCTAGATTCTGGAAGGGGTTTTGTACGGCACTCCAGATTGATGTCTGTTTGTCTTCTGCATACCATCCTCAGACAAATGGGCAGACCGAACGGACGAATCAAACCCTGGAACAATACCTTCGATGTTATGTCAGCCATCTCCAAGACGATTGGTTGAAGATGCTTCCGTTGGCGGAGTTCTCCTATAACAACACTCAGAGCAGCTCCACTAAGGTAACGCCCTTTTTCGCTAACCTGGGTTACCATCCGACTGTTTTACCTAGGTCACCGGTTGCGGTTTCGGTGCCAGCGGTGGAGGACAGATTGACGGAACTACGACAAAATCTGGAGGTTCTAAAGGACACTGTGGCTACGGCCCAGGAGCGTTACAAGAGGTCGGCAGACACTCACCGGAAACCGGCACCCATGTACAAGGTAGGGGACTCTGTATGGTTATCCACCAAAAACCTGAGATTGGGTGTTCCTTCGCAGAAGCTGGGACAAAAATTCATCGGTCCGTTTAAGATCACCGGGATCGTGAGCCCTGTGGCCTGTCGGCTACGGTTACCGCACCATCTAAAGGTACACCCGGTCTTTCATGTGTCTCTCCTCAAACCCGTTTCCCCTAATACGTTTCATGGTCGTGTTGTGCCTCCTCCTCCACCTGTGATGGTCGACGGCGAGGAGCAGTTCGTGGTTCAGGACATTATTGACTCCCGGCTCCATCGTCGTCGGCTTCAGTATCTGGTCCGTTGGCAGGGGTACGCCCCCGAGGACGATTCCTGGGAACCGGTGGGGAACATTCGGGCACCCCGAAAACTTGCTCAGTTTCATCGACGGTACCCGGACAAACCTGGCCCTGATCCGTCCTGAGGCCGTCTCTGGGGGGGGAGTAATGTCAGGTTTCCAGGTTTTCCAGTTCTCTTTTGAATGAGCTTGCCCTCGGTTAACATGGAGTTTACTGTTCTGTTGCCCTACTTCCTGTCCAGCTGCTTAAAAGGCCGCCTCTAAGCCTAGTCCAGTGCCTGAGTATACTGCTTGCTGTGTGCTCCTGCTTTGCTGCTGCTAATCCTGATCGCCTTTGGATCCTCCTAAAGAATACTGACCGACCGACTCTGGACCTTACCCGGTTTCTCAAAGCTGTGCCTGGATTCCGTCTGCCTTCTTCGGTCAGCACTCTGCCCGGTTCTCTCTGGTTCGTAACCACTCTGGACAATCATCCCGTACGGACACTCCTGGACTTTTACCGCTTGCCCCTTGTGTCCCGGCTGCGGCGCATTTAGGCCTTCCGGGGTGATTGCCGGACAGTCCCTGTATAGGGGTTCGCTCTGGTGGTCTCCCTGGGGGAGTCCGGTGCGTGGCCCCGGGAATTCCCTTCGCTCCGTTTCGGGAAGGTATTTTGTGTATTTGTACCGCTGTGTTTTCCGTTGTGTATCTACCGTGGTTACACATTATAAAATATCTTGTACCAAGAACTCGTCTCTGATTGTCATTGTCCTACGCTATCGAAATCCTCAGAACATATATAAGTATTACAGGGAGGCTGGAAGGAAAGAGGCTGATGCTGGGGGAGGCTGGAAGAAGAGAGGCTGATGCTGGGGGAGGCTGATGCTGGGGGAGGCTGGGAGGAGAGAGGCTGATGCTGGGGAAGGCTGGGAGGAGAGAGGCTGATGCTGGGGACAGAGAGGAGAGGCTGATGCTGGGAGGAGAGAGGCTGATGCTGGGATGAGAGAGGCTGATGCTGGGAGGAGAGAGGCTGATGCTGGGGGAGGCTGATGCTGGGGGAGGCTGGGACGAGGGAGGCTGATGCTGGTGGAGGCTGATGCTTGGGGAGGCTGATGCTGGGGGAGACTGGGAGGGGAAGGCTGATGCTGAGGGAGGCTGGGAGGGGGAGGCTGGGAGGAAGGAGGCTGGGAGGAGAGAGGCTGATCCTGGGGAAGGCTGGGAACGGGAGGCTGATGCTGAGGGAGGCTGGAAGGAGAGAGGCTGATGCTGGGGGAGGCTGGAAGGAGAGAGGCTGATGCTGGTGGAGGCTGATGCTTGGGGAGGCTGATGCTGGGGGAGACTGGGAGCGGAAGGCTGATGCTGAGGGAGGCTGGGAGGGGGAGGCTGGGAGGAAGGAGGCTGGGAGGAGAGAGGCTGATCCTGGGGAAGGCTGGGAAGGGGAGGCTGATGCTGAGGGAGGCTGGAAGGAGAGAGGCTGATGCTGGAGGAGGCTGGAAGGAGAGAGGCTGAGGCTGGGAGGAGAGAGGCTGATGCTGGGGAAGGCTGATGCTGAGGGAGGCTGGGAGGGGAAAGCTGATGCTGGGGAAGGCTGGGAGGACGGAGGCTGGGAGGAGAGAGGCTGATCCTGGGGAAGGCTGGGAGAGGGAGGCTGATGCTGGAGGAGGCTGGAAGGAGAGAGGCTGATGCTGGCGGAGGCTGATGCTGGGGGAGGCTGGAAGGAGAGAGGCTGATGCTGGTGGAGGCTGATGCTTGGGGAGGCTGGGAGAGGGAGGCTGATGCTGAGGGAGGCTGGGAGGAGGGAGGCTGGGAGAGGTAGGCTGAGAGAAGAGAGGCTGATGCTGGGGGAGGCTGATGCTGGGGGAGGCTGGGAGAGGGAGGCTGATGCTGGGGGAGGGTGGGAGGAGGGAGGCTGGGAGGAGAGAGGCTGATGCTGGGGAAGGCTGGGAGGAGAGAGGCTGATGCTGGGAGGAGAGAGGCTGATGCTAGGATGAGAGAGGCTGATGCTGGGAGGAGAGAGGCTGATGCTGGGAGGAGAGAGGCTGATGCTGGGGGCAGAGAAGCTGATGCTGGGGGCAGAGAGGCTGATGCTGGTGCAGCATGGGGGATGGAGCATGATGGGGGGGTGCGCAGCATCGGGGATGGAGCATGATGGGGGGGTGCGCAGCATCGGGGATGGAGCACGATGGGGAGTTCGCAGCATGGGGGATGGAGCACGTTTGGGAGTGCGCAGCATGGCGGGTGGAGCACGTTTGGGAGTGCGCAGCATGGGAGATGGAGCACGATGGGGGGTGCGCAGCATATGGGATGGAGCACGATGGGGAGTGCGCTGCATGGGGGATGGAGCACGATGGGGAGTGCGGAGTATGGCGGATGGAGCACGTTTGGGAGTGCGCAGCATGGCGGATGGAGCACGTTTGGGAGTGCGCAGCATGGCGGATGGAGCACGTTTGGGAGTGCGCAGCGTAGGAGATGGAGCACGATGGGGGGTGCGCAGCATAGGGGATGGAGCACGATGGGGAGTGCGCTGCATGGGGGATGGAGCACGATGGGGAGTGCGCTGCATGGGGGATGGAGCACGTTTGGGAGTGCGCACCTCCCCCCAACACACACACACACACACACGCGCGCGCACTGCACAACACACCACACACCACACACACACACACTGGGAACCACAAACAACTGCCCTACACAGACACCCACACACACAGACAACGCTGCACACACACAACACCCAACACACAAACACCGCGGCACACACAAATATACGCACATACCGCACAACACACACATTGCACAAAACATACCTCCCCCCAAAACACACCACACACACACAAACCGCGCAACACACACACAACGCTACAGACACACAGCGCTCCACAAACAACGCAACACACGCAACACACATACAACACCGCTCTCACCCCCCGTCACACCCAGACAACACCCAGAACATGTACAGCCCCTACACAAACACTTGGTAACTACACACAACAAGATCTATATATATATATATATATATATATATATATATATATATATGTATAACAAAAATCATACATGAACTACACAATACGTAAATTCTAGAATACCCGATGCGTAGAATCGGGCCACCTTCTAGTCTCCTATAATAGGTGTGAAAAAAAATACTGCCAAGACTTTGAAAGGTGCCAAAATGCCAAGGAGTTTGTATGTTCTCCCCGTGTTTGCGTGGGTTTCCTCCGGGTTCTCTGGTTTCCTCCCACACTCCAAAGACATACAGATAGGGACTCTAGATTGTGAGCCCCAATGGGGACAATATTGCCAATGTATGTATAGCGCTGTGGAATTAATAGCGCTATATAAATGAATAAAATTAATTAATTAATGTTAAAAAATAGAATTTTGGTATTTGTTTTCACCTCCAGGATTCCAACCAAATGTGAGAATCCTAGAACCTATTGGTCATGGCGGCTCCCTCTTTTGAATTTAAGAGAGAGGTGGCTTTAAAGGATAAAGCAGTCAATGGATTGCGGGATCATAGTTTTCCTGAAAACTACATCACCACTGAGCTGCACTGCCATCGGCCACCTGGAAAGGGAATGCTAAAATTTCCAAACAAAGCAGCAAAGAAGACAATGGTCGAAAAATGTAGAACTCCGTGGGACTGGCCAAAAGTTAATTTTGGATTGTTTGTTTATAGCGACTACTGGAATAAGGAATATTTGAGAGAAAGTTGTTTATGGCACGATGCTAGGGATATGTTATGACGATCCTTCAGGAGAAAGCCCCCTGCTGGGACCCTCCTGACCCATGGGAGAACGGGTTATGCCTTATATGTATCTTCTTTTCTTTATGTAGATTTCTCACTGAGATAATCCTCTCTGAAACTTGGCGTGAGGAGATGAACACCGAGCATTACTCACTGCAGAGAATGAATTCAATTTATTTGGAATTTAGAGAGAGTTTTCAATAATGAGGAATAATGAAATAATAATTCTCACAATTTCAGTGAAAAAAAAAAAGAAAGAAGAAATGCCTGATGTCCTTGCGTGATTGAACATACTGTAGAACACTTGCAAGGACTATAGCAAAAATGGCTGGTTCTTGGAATAGGTTTCATTAAGTTTGACCCGGAAAAATGCTCATGTTCCTCATTAACTTGAGTACTTGAGTGGCACCCTTCCGAGCATCCAACTACTCCTTGCGAGTACTGAGCACCCGAGCATGGTAGTGCCCGCTCATCACTAGTTACGATTACCGAGCACCTGAGCATAGTAGTGCTCGCTCATCACTAGTTACGAGTACTGAGCACCCGAGCATGGTAGTGCCCGCTCATCACTAGTTACGAGTACTGAGCACCCGAGCATGGTAGTGCCCGCTCATCACTAGTTACGAGTACTGAGCACCCGAGCATGGTAGTGCCCGCTCATCACTAGTTACGATTACCGAGCACCTGAGCATGGTAGTGCTCGCTCATCACTAGTTACGAGTACCGAGCACCTGAGCATGGTAGTGCTCGCTCATCACTAGTTACGAGTACTGAGCACCTGAGCATGGTAGTGCCCGCTCATCACTAGTTACGATTACCGAGCACCTGAGCATAGTAGTGCTCGCTCATCACTAGTTACGAGTACCGAGTAACCGAGCATGGTAGTGCCCGCTCATCACTAGTTACGAGTACCGAGTAACCGAGCATGGCAGTGCTCGCTCATCACTAGTTAAGAGTACCGAGTAACCGAGCATGGTAGTGCCCGCTCATCACTAGTTACGATTACCGAGCACCTGAGCATGGTAGTGCTCGCTCATCACTAGTTACGAGTACTGAGCACCCGAGCATGGTAGTGTTCACTCATTACTAGTTACGAGTACTGAGCACCTGAGCATGGTAGTGCTCGCTCATCACTAGTTACGAGTACTGAGCACCTGAGCATGGTAGTGCTCGCTCATCACTAGTTACGAGTACTGAGCACCCGAGCATGGTAGTGCCCGCTCATCACTAGTTACGATTACCGAGCACCTGAGCATGGTAGTGCCCGCTCATCACTAGTTACCAGTACTGAGCACCTGAGCATGGTAGTGCTCGCTCATCACTAGTTAAGAGTACCGAGTAACCGAGCATAGTAGTGCTCGCTCATCACTAGTTACGAGTACCGAGTAACCGAGCATGGTAGTGCTCGCTCATCACTAGTTACGAGTACCGAGTAACTGAGCATGGTAGTGCTCACTCATCACTAGTTACGAGTACCGAGCACCCGAGCATGGTAGTGCCCGCTCATCACTAGTTACGATTACCGAGCACCTGAGCATGGTAGTGCCCGCTCATCACTAGTTACCAGTACTGAGCATCTGAGCATGGTAGTGCTCACTCATCACTAGTTAAGAGTACCGAGTAACCGAGCATAGTAGTGCTCGCTCATCACTAGTTACGAGTACCGAGTAACCGAGCATGGTAGTGCTCGCTCATCACTAGTTACGAGTACCGAGTAACTGAGCATGGTAGTGCTCACTCATCACTAGTTACGAGTACCGAGCACCCGAGCATGGTAGTGCTCACTCATCACTAGTTACGAGTACCGAGCACCCGAGCATGGTAGTGCCCGCTCATCACTAGTTACGAGTACTGAGCACTCGAGCATGGTAGTGCTCACTCATCACTAGTCGTTATGAGTACCGAGCATGGTAGTGCTCTCGCATTACTAGTTACGAGTACTGAGCACCCGAGCATGGTAATGCTCACTCATCATTGGTTTATGAGTACTGAGCACCCAAGCATGGTAGTGCTCGCTCATCACTAGTTACGAGTATCGAGCACCCGAGCATGGTAGTGCCCGCTCATCACTAGTTACAAGTACCGAGCACCCGAGCATGGTAGTGCCCGCTCATCACTAGTTACAAGTACCGAGCACCTGAGCATGGTAGTGCCCGCTCATCACTAGTTACAAGTACCAAGCACCCGAGCATGGTAGTGCCCGCTCATCACTAGTTACAAGTACCGAGCACCCGAGCATGGTAGTGCCCGCTCATCACTAGTTACAAGTACCGAGCACCCGAGCATGGTAGTGCCCGCTCATCACTAGTTACAAGTACCGAGCACCCGAGCATGGTAGTGCCCGCTCATCACTAGTTACAAGTACCGAGCACCCGAGCATGGTAGTGCCCGTTCATCACTAGTTACAAGTACCGAGCACCCGAGCATGGTAGTACTCGTTCATCAGTAGCAGAAGTACTTTTTCCACATGTGACTAAAACGTTTAGACAAATGCCCAATGGACTCCAAAACCCAGGGAGCTATACCTCCTTCCTCAGGATATTTTACACTACCAGTCCTTGAAGGTTAGCTGAAAATCTTATTAGGATATTCTGAATCTCTGTTAGGTTAAGTTTACATGTCCTGTTAGAATGGATCCTGCAGAGATCCATTGGCAAAATGATTTGTGCCGGCTGAGGTTTACCATGTTCATGCCAGTCTTGGCCAGCTCCAACCATTAAGGATGTGATGTTGCAATGCGTTTGACCAGTTCAGCATAATTTATGCCATGTTACCACTGAAACACTTTGCTGCACTTTCATGATGCTATGCCCAGTGATCATAACATTCCTTAAAGAATACGGACATCTTCATTGCCATATATAATTTAATTGCAGTTTTGGCAAAAAATTATTTTTGTAATTGGTTTTCATAACATTTTTTGCACTGTTCCCCTTTATAGACTTTGCATTGGTGAGTACTAATTCAGAATTCATCAGCGAGCTCATTCTGACATGAACGTATATTGTGGGGCGGCCGGCTCGGCTCCCTGTGCGGCGGCCGGCACGGCTCCCTGTGTGGCGGCCGGCGCTGCCCGGCAAGGCTCTGAGTGGCCACTCGGTGCTGCCCGGAAAGGCTCTGTGCAGCGGCCTGCGCTGCTGTGTGCTGGTGCTCAACATATCAGTGGTAAGTTCTTCAAATAATGGCACCCATAGTCGGCGCATGCGCAGACAGAGCTCTCGGCTCAAGCTTCCATCTGCGCAAGCGCCGACTGCGGCCGCCAGTTCTTTGAAGTCTGCACCGCCGACATCTTCAGAATGGCCAGTGCCCGCAGGGAGCACTAGCACACAGCAGCGCCGGCCGCCTCAGCACAGCAGCGCAACAGCAGCGCATCAGCACACAGCAGCGTTGGCCACCCCAGCACAGCTCCGCAGTGAGTATCTGGGCCCCCCTCTGCACTGGACCGGCTCCACCACCGCCGCTGCCTCCTGTGACCCCCGACTCAACCACTGCTGCTGCCCCCGACCGGATTATAAAACGGACCTCAGATTTTTACTTTTTTTTTTAACTTTTTTAGCTCTAAATTTGGGGTGCGTCTTATAAAACGAAAAATACGGTAGCTGTTACTTTCTTTCTTCTTATCTGATTTATGACCTTAAGGACTCTTACTGACAACCATATTTTCTGCCCAAGTGTGATCCGACAATTATTCAATGAGGCAATACACATGACCGATTTTTTTTTCCTCGGAACGAGCGGTCCAAGGAAAAATGTCACAGTATGCATGATTTGCCTCCATGAGTTGGATCGCTTGCGGCAATTTAAGTCTATGGGTCTGTGAAAATAATCAGACCGCACTTGGATGACATCCAAGTGAGGTCCAATTTTCATGGACTGACAAAATGGAGATTTTTTATTTTAAAAAAAATCTTTTCCACATCTGAAAAAAAGATCCCATTCTGATCGAACTGATGAAACTCGAATCAGTGTCCGATCAGCACAATTGGAACGTTTATCTTGGATGGCGAAAATACAATCATGTGACTCTAGCCTTAAGTTCAGCTCAACTTTCATCTGGTCACAAATCAACTGAGAAAAGCTTATAAGAAGAAAGATAAGCAATAGAAATTCCTTCATCAGGACAAGCTCAGTAATGGATTTTCTGTTAACTCATTCTGCAGCCGGTAATATACAATGCAATACAGAAGCCAAACTGTCAAAAAATTGTCCCAAAGCACAATTGAAAAAATAATTTTTAGACAAAAGACATTTCCCGCAAAGATATCCATATCCTTAAATCCTTGGTCAAGCTTTCCAATCTGTCAATACCAATTCTGATAATGCCCAATGTGGTTACCCTTAAGGTTCAAAATAAAAAAATTCACGGTATCGGCCGCGCTGCTCAGAGAGGAGATAAAAGTTGTAGATGTAATGATTTATTCGTTGATGTTAGAAAACCACAACGCGTTTCGGGGGCATGTCCTCCCCCTTCCTCAGGTAGCAGTAAAATAAGCAGAATAATTAAACATATATATACAAGAGCATTAACAATAATTGGATTAAAACCTTTATCAAAGTGGAACAAATAAATAAATTAATTAATTAAACCCTCCCCATACATAGCTCCAATAGCCCATAGGGATATGGGGGAATTTTTTTGAGGATAGGAAGATTACAGATTTATATGTAAACAACCATCAAAATATATGTATAAAAAACATCAAAATGTACTAAAACTCAATAAAATGCAAAAATTACTACAGATACAAATACAATTAATAAATAAATTAATAATAATATAATATGTAATTAATAAGTCTTTTAAGAGACAGATATATTTGCGGGGAGTATAAAATTACATAAATCATACTTATTCCTCAGATCATTATTTGATCACGAGGGGGGGCAAAAAGGGAATGAATGGAACTTAATATAGATTTCAGAAATTCTGTAGGTTCTAAAAATACAGACTGGACAACACATGTAAACTATTAACTCCCCACTCCTCTTGATCAAATTAATTATAATTACATGATAACAATTAATGTAAATATAAAAACATAAAAGTGCGGTCTTATTTGATCCGTTGGGTCATAATATTTAAGCCTTCAGGTTTAAGCTTTCAGGATGGAGTGTAGCCAATTTAAAGATCCAAAATAATTCTCGATCCACCAACTTCCAATATCTTTCACTATCATCTACAATTATTTGATTAACAATCACTGCTTTGAAGGTATCTTTTTCATGTTCAAGTAGAAAATGTTTCGATAAACTATGGGATTGTACCATGCCGAATGTTATACCAATGACTATTCAGTTTATTATGTAGCATTTGTGTAGTGCGGCCCACATATTGCAGGCCGCAAGGGCATTCTAATAGGTAGATACATAGCTTGTGTTACAAATCAGATATTGTTTGATTGGAAACTCTTCACCTGTGATATTAGATTTAAATGAACGTATACCTTGGGTCAATGATTTGCAGCACAAACATCTAGGTTGACCACAACAATAGTTACCTATAGGTTTCATTGGACCTGGCCTATTGTCAATTGGTAAAGTTTTTTTATACGAAGTTTCACTAGGGGCTATCATGTTCTTTAAATTCCTACTCCTTCTAAATATGACCCAAGGTTTTATGGGTAAAATTCCTGAGAGGATTCTGTCACTTCTCAGAATATGCCAGTATTTACTCACTAGTTCCTTTATCTGTCTGTAAGAATCACTATAGGTAGTCACGAGGCAGCTATCAAAAACGGTATTAGTCTCACCCATCTCGGAGGACACCAACTTTTTTTCCTCAATTTTAGCCAAACATTTCTCCTGATCTAATAATTTACTTTTCCCGAAAGGCATCGGCTAGGATTTTTTGGGGGTAGCCCTTACTGGCAAACCTAGTTTTCAATATCCTAGCTTCAGTTCTGAACGAATCTGGATTCATGCAGTTCTTCCTAATGCGCCAATAATGGCCATAAGGAATATTTCTAATCCAATTAGGAAGATGGCTGCTGGAGAATTCTAGATAACTATTCACATCCACCTTCTTAAAGAAAGTAGATGTTTCAATGAGGGCTGCATCATTGAACTTGATGTTTAAGTCCAGGAACTGAATAGAGTCCTTGGATATGGTTGCCGTAAAGGAAAGCCCTCATTCATTACTGTTCAATGAATTAAAAAAAGTTTTATCTTCTCTCTGAGCAGTGCGGCCGATACCGTGAATTTTTCTGTTTTGAACTTTACGCTTACATCTCCCTCTGAGAGCTTGCGGGACTGCTGCAGCCAGAGCAGCAGTCTTTTTCTTCCACTGACGCTGTACCACGGTGTTGGTTTGACCCAGCTACCGACATCACGAGGATCTTCCGGCCCGTAGGAGGAGTTGCTGTTTGACGCCGGTCTGACAGTGCTGTGCTACACGTGTCCTCGGACAACGACCGTGAGAGCGGCTGCACGAACAGGAGCTTCTGTGGGACTGACAGGACAGGATCCCCGGCGGTGAGGAATGGGGAGCATTGGAACCCCCCGTCAGCATCATTAACAGTGTTGTACCTGCAGTACAACACTATAAGGTGAGTGTATGCTGTACACCCCTACCAATTGTGTTATAACATTTGCACACAGGAGTGCCCTCTTTCTTTTCTTTATCAATGTGGTTATCCGACATGCAATCTCAGCTCTCGATGTGGCATATGGCATCAATCACATTGTACCCTCCTAAATAATGCATCTCATCAACTGCTCCATGTAACTTGGCACGAACATAATATACTCCACAGGCAGAACTTCCCTTTCCTGACATTGGAAACTACTATAAAGACTTCCTCCAGTTTCTTGTTTTATTGCTGTTGAATTTTACAGGACGTCAGAAATTGTTTTTAGCACTGTACTCAGTCTGGCATATTCTCAAAAGGGTCAATTCCTATTTAGCTTCACGTGCCAAAATGTGAGGCCTTAAATATTGTGTGTAACAGTCAGATAAATCAAAGGACTCAATAAAATCAATTTACATTTGATTTGTTGATGTTCTAGTTCTTTTTATAGTTTTAGGAAAATTTGTGAACATTTTTTCATGCTATCAAAAAGTTGAATCAACTTTTTTCATATTTTTTGTCCTCGTACAAACCCATACCAGAAGGTAAATTGTTATTTCCAACCAATGTTAAGTTTTTAGCTGCCGTAATTCTTCGTGCTCCTTTGTTGACAGCTTGGGTCATGTAGGTTACGCCAGTAACAAAATGGAATTGTAGATAAACAAGGCTCAGAGTCCTAAAATGTATCGGAACAGATTAAAAACCAAGATTCTCCAGTTGAGGCCAAGAGCTAGTGTTTCATCAGAGTATGGATAAGTTTCTTGTCATGCACAGAGTAGGGGATGTCCGGCGCACGGCACAACAGATGTGTGTTACCCAGGGGGGGCAGGGGGATTCAGCTGCGGTACGGTACCTGTTACTCATCACTGGGCCGGTGTGGAGGTCTGGGATGTTGTGGTGGCCTGCCCAGTTTCATGCCCCGAGGAGTCCACAATAAATGGGGAATAGGAGGTGATGATGGGAAGTGGTTGTCGTGACGCCACCTGAGGGATTAGCCGCCGCTGCTCTCGCTGTCCTCCGGGGCGGATGGTAGTAGCAGTAGAGATGGTGTCACTCCCCACAGGTGAAGCGGGTCTCAGGGAGGATGATGAGGGGAGTAATAGTAGTGTTGGTGGCCGTGGGCGCCGAGGCGCGTGGTGCCGGTAATAAGAGTCCGAGTGTCGGCTGCTGCAGTTGCAGGTGTCTTTACTCACAGTTCTTTAAAGTAACCCGGTCGCTGCCGCAGTAGCACTGGTCACCGCTGTGCTGGGCCCCGTCGACCTCGGATAAGTTGGAAGAAGCCACCGGTGTTTGGAAAGTGTTCTTTGTTAGAGTTGCCCCTCCAGCAGTGAGGAACCCGGGCTGAGCGTTTCGCTCCAAGCCTAGGTCCCAGGAAAGAAAAAGATGAAGAGAAGATGGTGTCTTGTCGCAGAACTGATGTCCCGGGAAGACTGACTGAAGATTGTATGAAGTTCTTTCTACTTCTATCCCAAGTGGAACCCGCCCCCCAGGTGGCTGTCCTAGTTACCGGGAAGTCCCACGCTTCATGATGGCCAACCCCCCAGCCTACCCTAGTCCAGCTCCCCAGTGGGAAGACTCCTAAGCTGTATGTAAAGTCTGAATGTGGAACACCGGTGATTAACCCCCCCTTACCAGAGGCAAATACGGCACCTTAACTGAGGTGCAATACTCTGTGGCGAGTGGAGCCGCACACAGCTGCGCAAGGACCAACTGCAGTCCGGAGTGCGACAAGACTCACAGGTGACACTTTTACAGTGGTGGGCCCTGCAGCTAGGGAGAGGGAAGATGGACACCTCCTCCACTCACTTGCGGCTGACCCTACACTACCTAGCCAGCCCTATATGGGTTCTTTCACCCCATCGCCAAGCAGTATACCTAATGTACTCGCAAAGCCCTGAGCTCAACCTCACTAGTGAGCTGGCAGGTGGGGAATACTAGTCCCACCGCTGCACTAAAACCACAAGAAGGGAAGAAACACAAACAGGGGAATAAACAAAAGATAGACTCCAACTTCTTGACTGCAGGATTGCAGCCTACAAAACTTCAGACATCAAGGGTTCCACCAGCACCTTCTACATCAAGGCCATGTGTCAGTCTAAGGATTCAGTATAACCAGTGCCCTCTACAGGGAGATGTAACCATATATATGGCAAGGGAGTGGTCACAATCCGGATGCACCTAATGAAATGAATCAGAAGCTGCTGGCAAGGAAAACTGACATTAACCCTTGCCAAACCCAAAAGAAAGAAAACACATTTCATCTCCAGAGTCTCATAAGGCAAAGTGAACCTCAGGGCCCAAACCTGTCACAAGTCTCCAAACAACGGAAGATGTCCGTGACATTTCCATTAACATTTGAGAATTACTATCACTTTTTTCGTTCCACTTTTAAACAGTACAGAAATGTATTCTTGACCCCCCAGAAAAGTATGATGAGTGTGTCCCACTCTGGGGAGACCTCTGGCGAGTCTGGGACCAGAAAGTCATAATGCCTTATTATGTGCAGGTCTACAACTTGTATTTAAGTGAATCTACTTTCTTTTATTTCTGTAGGGGTTAAGGACTCTTTCCTATCTGGCTGTCCTTTGTAGCCTTAATTTCAGGTGCAGCTCTTTTGTGACCACTCCCCATCTGATGCCGGTTATAGATTTCTATGCTGTCCACTTTGGAAGGAGCCTGTTTCTGGAGAAAGATGAGGAGTCGCTTGGTGTTTAGCTGCATTGGAGGAGTTTGTAATGTTTCCCGTTTTGCGTCTAATTTGCTATGTCTCCCTTACCTTGTGTTGTAATAATGCAGTGATGAGACTCATGATCTTGCCGGCCTTTTCACTAGCCAGGGTAAGTTCAGAGCAAGCGAGGGCCTAGGCACGTGATGGCGACGTGGGGAAGGACCCATATAGGGACATTAGGGAGCAAAGGGTACAGACTCATCTGAGTAGCAGAAGGTGTCCCTTCTCCCTTTCACAAACAAGGGTCTTCCTTCTAACCATTTCCGTTGCTTAACTTGTGTTGCGCCGCACAATGAGCGTCTGTATGCTCTAGTGTGACAGAAAGTTCATGGTTTCCATATACAGTACAGGCCAAAAGTTTGGACACACCTCCTCATTCAAAGAGTTTTCTTTATTTTCATGACTCTTAAAAATGTAGATTCACATTGAAGGCATCAAAACTATGAATTAAAACATGTGGAATGAAATACTTAAAGTGTGAAACAACTGAAAATATGTCTTATATTCTAGGTTCTTCAAAGTAGCCACCTTTTGCTTTCATTACTACTTTGCACACTCTTGGCATTCTCTTAATTAGCTTCAAGAGGTAGTCACCGGAAATGGTTTTCCAACAGTCTTGAAGGAGTTCCCAGAGATGCTTAGCACTTGTTGGCCCTTTTGCCTTCACTCTGTGGTCCAGCTCATCCCAAAACCATCTCGATTGGGTTCAGGTCTGGTGACTGTGGAGACCAGGTCATCTGGCGTAGCACCCCATCACTCTCTTTCTTAGTCAAATAGCCCTTACACAGCCTGGAGGTGTGTTTGGCGTCAATGTCCTGTTGAAAAATAAATTATGGTCCAACTAAACGCAAACCGGATGGAATAGCACGCCGCTGCAAGATGCTGTGGTAGCCATGCTGGTTCTGTATGCCTTCAATTTTGAATAAATCCCCAACAGTGTCAGCAGCAAAGCACCCCCACACCATCACACCTCCTCCTCCATGCTTCACGGTGGGAACCAGCCATGTTGAGTCCATCCGTTCACCTTTTCTGCACAGACACGGTGGTTGGATCCAAAGATCTCAAATTTGGACTCATCAGACCAAAGCACAGATTTCCACTGGTCTAATGTCCATTCCTTGTGTTCTTTAGCCCAAACAAGTCTCTTCTGCTTGTTTCCTGTCCTTAGCAGTGGTTTCCTACCAGCTATTTTACCATGAAGGCCTGCTGAACAAAGTCTCCTCTTAACAGTTGTCCTAGAGATGAGGTGTGTCCAAACTTTTGGCCTGTATCGTATATCATGAAGATAATTATATTAAATTACAAACACAAAGTCAAAACTGCAAATTAAAGAAATAAAAACTAAAATCCTCAAATAACCCAGGCATAAAGCTGCGTAACCTGTTTGAAATATATTTCGTTCTCTTGGCTACGCTGTCACCACAGACCGCGCCTCTTACCTCCCAGAATCATGCCGGCTTGGCAGCATTTTCTCAGCCTACATGATGGACAATTCTTTCTTCTGATTTTATCAACAATGCAGTCATTCCGTCCAGCGCATAAGTAATTGTGCTGTCCTAAAATGACAGAGAAGAAATGCAGGATAATTTGTATAGCAGAATGGTTAATTAGTATTTATATGGTACTAATACTTTATATTATAGTTCATGGGAGAATATATACCTTAATGAGCTTGTTCACAACTTGGACAACTTGTCAATCACTGTGTTTCTCTCCAGTAAAATGATAACACCTATACTCATTCCGGTGTTGATGCCATTTCAGCCGTATGGGCACTGGATCTCCCAGAGATTGCATGACATTGTTATTTCACATGATCTCTTTGGTCAATCAGAGCTGGATTAATTCTCTTATTCTTCGGAAAAATCAGACATCTGAAGGAAGTGAGAGAGCAGCCACTCACTTCCTCCTGATGCCAGTTACGTCCGAAGAAGAGGAGAATTAAGCATTGGCTGCAGAAATCATGCGAAATAACAATGTCATGCGATCCCTGGGAGAAATGTCCGACACCGCTGAAACTGCATCAACACCGGAGGTCAGTATATGTGTTATTATTATTTTTATTGGGGGAAACAGTGATTGACATAGGGTTGTCCAAAAAGTGGACAACCTGTTTAATGTAGTAACAGGAGTTAGACAATGAACATGATAAAGATAAAGTGATGTCATAGTACAAAAACAATTCACACATTGATGTCACAGTATGAGGATCATAGAGACAGAAAAAATGTCTAGTGAGCACCACAGTAGAAAAATATTCAAACTACAAGAGCTGCTAACAAAAAACTATGCATAAAGTAGTAGTAGACATAAAGAAGAGGAAAGCTGCATAGTGAAAAACAGTGCACACCCAGCTCTTTCTTATGTCTAATACAAGGGTAATAAACACAGTGATGTTACAGTACAGGGATAATACACACAGTGATGTCACAGTACAGGGATAATACACACAGTGATGTCACAGTACAGGGATAATACACACAGTGATGTCACAGTACAGGGATAATACACACAGTGATGTCACAGTACAGGGATAATACACACAGTGATGTCACAGTACAGGGATACCGCACACAGTGATGTCACAGTACAGGGATAATACACACTGTGATGTCACAGTACAGGGATAATACACACAGTGATGTCACAGTACAGGGATAATATGTGGCGCCCCTGACCTGGTCAGGCACCACTGAGTACTGCACCCATGCTGGGGACAGTACAATACAGGTAATCCAGAAGGCTGACAGGGGTGTGGTACACAGGCGCATAGTAATCAGCTCTCACACATGTACCCATGAGAGGACCCCTGGGGATCCCAGGAGGGGGAAAAGCCTTGACCTTCACTGGAATAGTGGAGGGGGCCAAAAGCCTCCATCTCCTCTCAAGGGGTGTGGTAAGAGAATCTGGTTGCTAGGTGGCGTAGGCAAGAACAGGAGAGGAGGAGCAGTGAGCCAGTTCAGAGCAGAGTCCAGGGAGCTCCGAGAGGAGCTGACCCCTTCCCCTGGGCTGCTGGAGTCTGACAGCGTCCGCGCAGTGGCTACCGACGGGGGAGAACGGTCAACTAGGAGTGCTACCCGAAACCCATCTCCAGCTAGAGAGAGAGCACAGAGTGGGAAGTAAGGAGACTGCTAGGGAGTACCAGGCCCAAACGGGCGGCAGATCCCGAAGCGGAGATAGATCCAGCTTTCTTTTGCTAAACCTGCCGGTGTGGGGCTCTCAAAGCCCACGCCACAACACCACAAAAAGCCGCAGCCACGTAGCCACAGTTAGGGCCCATAGCTCACAGGAGGCAAGAAGCTGGAGTGATCTGGCCCAGGCAACAAGCACACGGCAAACGAAGGGGAGTGAGGCTTCAGCAACTTCCCTGGGTGACCCCCATAGGGACTAAAAGTCGGGGTCACCCCAAACCAAAAAGGGCTAAGGAAGGCGAGTTAGTAGTCACCCTCACAAGTCAGCCTGAAGGACACCTGGTTCCCGCCTGGTTCATCCCAGCTACGCCCGGGTTACTCACCCTGCCACCTGAAGTGAGTAAAAACCCTGAAAGACATTCTGCCTTTGTGGAGTTATTCTGCGCCTTGTGGTACTACGCACCTACATCGGGCCCTGGGGCTTGCCTCACTCTCAGGAGGCTATTCCAACTAACTGCACATACCATCAGCCCCAGGCGACCCTCAACCTGCAGTGGCGGTCCCTACTGGCCGCAATACTGAGAGTGGCGTCACGACAAGAAGAAGATCTCCTACCTGTGACCAGATCCAGCTACGTGGAGTCCCTGAAGGTAATGCACCGACACTACACCTGTGGGGCTTCACATCTGGCGTCACGAACAGGATAAGGACTAGACCTGTTCAGACAGGTGACCATGTGCCTGGGCGGTCCGCTTGAAAAATTGGAAGCGCCGCCATATTGCCACCATGAAAAGCGCGCTGAAAAACAACAGCAGCCCGCGCTGGAAGAAGTTACCGCCCACGAAGAGGTGTGGCTACCCAGAGATCCCCTGCAGAGTTCTGACCTCGCTGGTGAAGAGAGCGGAAGCGTCCAGAGACGGCGGGAAGGAAAGAGAGCCACAAGCCTGCTGCTGCAGAGAGAAGAGATGGAGTCCGGACGTGGATACCCAGAACCAGGCTCTGCTGCCTGGTGGTGCCGGGAGCTTGCTATCTTCTGCGATCAGCTGGAGGCCAGGATCATGCGACAGCTCAGTGAGGGACGCACGGAGCTTCTGGAGATGGCTGCGGCGGTTCGGACCTACGAGGAGGGAGCCGCGCGACGCCTGCCAGATCGAGCGGCGACGACTCAGATCCCGATGGTGCCACTGATGGGTGAGTCCAGAGTTGCCCCGGCCAGCGCAAGTGCTCCAACCCCTGCTGCTACAACCGCGGTCCCAGAAGAGGCGCCCGGCGCGGCGACGCTGAGCCAGGCCGCAGCCATGCCAGGTGCGGCCCGCCAAGCCCCGGCCGCCGCAGCGATGCCCTGCTCGGCCCGCCAAGCCCCGGCCGCCGCAGCGATGCCCTGCTCGGCCCGCCAAGCCCCGGCCGCCGCAGCGATGCCCTGCTCGGCCCGCCAAGCCCCGGCCGCCGCAGCGATGCCCTGCTCGGCCCACCAAGACCCGGTCCCTGCAGCAACGCCCAGTCCGGCCCGCCAAGAACTGGCCGCAACAGCGACGCAGATCCAGGCCGCCGCCACGCCAGGCTCGGCCCGCACAGACCAGGCCGCCGCCATGCCAGGCGCGGCCCGCCAAGACCAGGCCGCCGCCATACAGGGCGCGGCCCGCCAAGACCAGGCCGCCGCCATACAGGGCGCGGCCCGCCAAGAGATTGCATCACCATTTTCCCCGGCCTGCAAGGCCAGAGCAGACACCGCTCCCCAGCCTAAGGAAGTCCCTACTAGGAAATCCCTGATAGGTGAAGACTCCGCATACTGGCAGCTGAAGGCTGACCTGGAGGCCAAGTTCCCACAGGAGATGGTGGACCGATACATGCTCCCTCCGAACACCCCTAAGGCAACCCCTGCAGCAACCACGCTGAAGAGTCCACCGCCTGGGCCAGCTGAGGAACACTCATCCCCAGCGCTGCCACGACCAGAGTGCAGCGAAGAACTAAGGGGGAGAGGAGGGCAAGAAGCTGAGGAGTTGCCCCCGGAGCCAGCAGCAGTGCTAGTCCCAGAGCCGGAGATGCTGCCATATTCCCGTTGGGACGAGGAAGACCTGACACCTCCTGCTGACGAAGAAGACCTGCCCCAAAGCCTCACCTGGGAGCTTGTAAGCTGCACCTCGCAGAATCCAGCCCGCAAGATGCAGCGCCGCAGCAGAACTCAGTTTTCCCCTGCACCGCCATCCCCAGAGCAGAGAGAAGTCACGGCCAGAGATCTACAGGAGAAAAGGTTCCTGAGAAGAGCCAAAGCCCAGGCCAGAGGACCCCTTTGTAGAGGAGTAGTGGAAGATTTTAGCCTAAAGTCAGGATATGGCTTCATCGTAGCACCTGGTATGAAAGAAGGCATTTTTGTCAATAGAAGAGATGTGAGAGCTCATCTGCCCAGAGGACACCCTGGCAGAAACTTAAAGATGGGAGACTCCGTACAGTTCACCATGCACCAAGGAGAAAGAGGGTGGTACGCGCTAGATGTAGTGCCATGTCCCAAAGAAGAAAGGAAAGACAGTAATAAAGAAAGAAAAGACCAAAGACCTACTGAAGAGACAACTACAGATGAAGAAAAAGGTCAAGAAACCAACAGGTGCCGCAGCCCTACAGGCCCAAGCCCTGGTGAAGAGGAATCCGCCTAAGTTCAAGTAAAGTACAGCAAGTTTTGACCAGTTTGGAAAGTTTGTTTTGCAACGTTTTAAAGTTCAAGTATGTGCCCACAAAAACTATTGTGAGAAATAAACCTTAAGGCTATGAACTGGCTATAGCCACAAACTCTCGCAGTGTAAATAGTTACACCAGAGGGCACCACCACCACCAGAGTCAGCCTGTTTAGGGGCTTGGCTCGTCTGCAACCAGGAGGAGCCCGTCCGTATATAGGGCCTTGGCTCACCTGCGACCAGAGAGCATGCCTGTTTATGGGGCCTGGCTCTCCACCACAAAGAGGGTACCTGGTCAGCACCAACTGTGGAGGCCGCCTCTACATCCTGCCAGAAGAGGCTGAAGGCGCGGATCCACCAGGCCAGGTATACCCTGAAACCACCAGCCCATGTAAGCCGCCTCTACATCCTGCCAGAAGTGGCTGAAGCCGCGGCCAACGTGAAAGGGTTTTGGGTGGGTTAACGGACTTGTGGGTGGAGGGTGGTGATGTATGGTACCTGGTGCTTTTAAAAATGTTTTACATGTTTTAATGTTTTATGCATTTTAAAATGTTGTCTTGCAGCCCGAGGACGTGCTGGTGATAACTAAGGGGGAATGTGGCGCCCCTGACCTGGTCAGGCACCACTGAGTACTGCACCCATGCTGGGGACAGTACAATACAGGTAATCCAGAAGGCTGACAGGGGTGTGGTACACAGGCGCATAGTAATCAGCTCTCACACATGTACCCATGAGAGGACCCCTGGGGATCCCAGGAGGGGGAAAAGCCTTGACCTTCACTGGAATAGTGGAGGGGGCCAAAAGCCTCCATCTCCTCTCAAGGGGTGTGGTAAGAGAATCTGGTTGCTAGGTGGCGTAGGCAAGAACAGGAGAGGAGGAGCAGTGAGCCAGTTCAGAGCAGAGTCCAGGGAGCTCCGAGAGGAGCTGACCCCTTCCCCTGGGCTGCTGGAGTCTGACAGCGTCCGCGCAGTGGCTACCGACGGGGGAGAACGGTCAACTAGGAGTGCTACCCGAAACCCATCTCCAGCTAGAGAGAGAGCACAGAGTGGGAAGTAAGGAGACTGCTAGGGAGTACCAGGCCCAAACGGGCGGCAGATCCCGAAGCGGAGATAGATCCAGCTTTCTTTTGCTAAACCTGCCGGTGTGGGGCTCTCAAAGCCCACGCCACAACACCACAAAAAGCCGCAGCCACGTAGCCACAGTTAGGGCCCATAGCTCACAGGAGGCAAGAAGCTGGAGTGATCTGGCCCAGGCAACAAGCACACGGCAAACGAAGGGGAGTGAGGCTTCAGCAACTTCCCTGGGTGACCCCCATAGGGACTAAAAGTCGGGGTCACCCCAAACCAAAAAGGGCTAAGGAAGGCGAGTTAGTAGTCACCCTCACAAGTCAGCCTGAAGGACACCTGGTTCCCGCCTGGTTCATCCCAGCTACGCCCGGGCTACTCACCCTGCCACCTGAAGTGAGTAAAAACCCTGAAAGACATTCTGCCTGTGTGGAGTTATTCTGCGCCTTGTGGTACTACGCACCTACATCGGGCCCTGGGGCTTGCCTCACTCTCAGGAGGCTATTCCAACTAACTGCACATACCATCAGCCCCAGGCGACCCTCAACCTGCAGTGGCGGTCCCTACTGGCCGCAATACTGAGAGTGGCGTCACGACAAGAAGAAGATCTCCTACCTGTGACCAGATCCAGCTACGTGGAGTCCCTGAAGGTAATGCACCGACACTACACCTGTGGGGCTTCACAAATACACACAGTGATGTCACAGTACAGGGATAATACACACAGTGATGTCACAGTACAGGGGTAATACACACAGTGATGTCACAGTACAGGGATAATACACACAGTGATGTCACAGTACAGGGATAATACACACAGTGATGTCACAGTACAGGGATAATACACACAGTGATGTCACAGTACAGGGATAATACACACAGTGATGTCACAGTACAGGGATAATACACACAGTCATGTCACAGTACAGGGATAATACACACAGTGATGTCACAGTACAGGGATAATACACACAGTGATGTCACAGTACAGGGATAATACACAGTGATGTCACAGCACAGGGATAATACACACAGTCATGTCACAGTACAGGGGTAATACACACAGTGATGTCACAGTACAGGGATAATACACACAGTGATGTCACAGTACAGGGATAATACACACAGTGATGTCACAGTACAGGGATAATACACACAGCAATGTTAGAGTACAGGGATAATGCACACAGTGATTTCACAGTACAGAGATAATACACACAGTGATGTCACAGTACAGGGGTAATACACACAGTGATGTCACAGTACAGGGATAATACACACAGTGATGTCACAGTACAGGGATAATACACACAGTGATGTCACAGTACAGGGATAATACACACAGTGATGTCACAGTACAGGGGTAATACACACAGTGATGTCACAGTACAGAGATAATACACACAGTGATGTCACAGTACAGGGGTAATACACACAGTGATGTCACAGTACAGGGATAATGCACACAGTGATGTCACAGTACAGGGATAATACACACAGTGATGTCACAGTACAGGGATAATGCACACAGTGATGTCACAGTACAGGGGTAATACACACAGTGATGTCACAGTACAGGGATAATACACACAGTGATGTCACAGTACAGGGGTAATACACACAGTGATGTCACAGTACAGGGATAATACACACAGTGATGTCACAGTACAGGGATAATACACACAGTGATGTCACAGTACAGGGATAATACACACAGCAATGTTAGAGTACAGGGATAATGCACACAGTGATTTCACAGTATAGAGATAATACACATAGTGATGTCACAGTACAGGGGTAATACACACAGTGATGTCACAGTACAGGGATAACGCACACAGTGATGTCACAGTACAGGGGTTATACACACAGTGATGTCACAGTACAGGGATAACGCACACAGTGATGTCACAGTACAGGGGTTATACACACAGTGATGTCACAGTACAGGGATAATACACACAGTGATGTCACAGTACAGGGATAATACACACAGTGATGTCACAGTACAGGGGTAATACACATAGTGATGTCACAGTACAGAGATAATACACACAGTGATGTCACAGTACAGGGATAATACACACAGTGATGTCACAGTACAGGGGTAATACACACAGTGACGTCACAGTACAGGGATAATACACACAGTGATGTCACAGTACAGGGATAATACACACAGTGATGTCACAGTACAGGGATAATACACACAGTGATGTCACAGTACAGGGATAATACACACAGTGATGTCACAGTACAGGGATAATACACACAGTGATGTCAGTACAGGGATACTACACACAGTAATGTCACAGTACAGGGATAATACACACAGTGATGTCACAGTACAGGATACACACAATGATGTCACAGTACAGGGATAATACACACAGTGATGTCACAGTACAGGGATAATACACACAGTGATGTCACAGTACAGGGATAATACACACAGTGATGTCACAGTACAAGGATAATACACACAGCGATGTCACAGTACAGGGATAATACACACAGTGATGTCACAGTACAGGGATAATACACACAGTGATGTCACAGTACAGGGATAATACACACAGTGATGTCACAGTACAAGGATAATACACACAGCGATGTCACAGTACAGGGATAATACACACAGTGATGTCACAGTACAGGGATAATACACACAGTGATGTCACAGTACAGGGATAATACACAGGGATGTCACAGTACAGGGGTAATACACACAGTGATGTCACAGTACAGAATTAATACACAGTGACGACTGTGTGTACTACTTACAATTAGTAGGAGAATGGGGGTGATTGTCCACACTACACATGTATAAAGAAAAAAACAGGAAACAAGAATGAAGGGATCAATTGGTTTATTCTTTACACGTTTCAAAGTTGGACCATATTCTTTCTCAGGAGAATCAGTAATAAAAAAACTTTGAAATGTGTAGAGAATAAATTACTTGATCCCTTCATTGTTGTTTTCTGTTTTTCTGCTCTCTACATCAGCAGCGCGGACCATCACCCCCATTCTCCTACTAATTGATTATTATGAGGGGCTATAGCAGCTGATATATCTTGATTTCTCTGTTGTGGGTTAATAGGTGAGCGGTTCCCTATCTTCACAGAACACCTTATTCCTCCCTTGGACAGGACCCTATGGCGCTTGTTGTCCTCCCCTTTTTTCGGAGTGTATTATTGGATATAAAGAAGAGTCATCCCTCATTATTAGGAGGAGCAATAACACAGAGAGATGACTGGAGGAGCGAGCGGCCATAGAGAGCCTGAATATTACTGCTTGAGACAGAACAGTAATTGTGTTTGGCTATGGAAGGAAAGTATAAGTACTGAGTAGAGTTAAGGCCGCTTTACACGCTACGACATCGCTAAAGCGATCCCGTTGGGGTCATGGATTTTGTGACGCACATCCGACCGCGTTAGCGATGTCGTTGCATGTGACACCTATTAGCAATTTTGAATCGTTGCAAAAATGTTCAAAATCGGTGACATCCCCCCTAATCTCGATTATCGTTGCTGCTGCGTGTATGATGTAGTTCCTCGTTCCTGCGGCAGCACACATCGTTATGTGTGACACCGCAGGAGCGAGGAACCTCACCTTACCTGCGTCCTGCCAGCAATGAGGAAGGAAGAAGGTGGGCGGGATGTTCGTCCCGCTTATCTCTGCCCCTCCGCTTTGATTGGGCGGCCGCTTAGTGATGTCGCTGTGACGCCGAACGAACCGCCCCCTTGGAAAGGAGGCGGTTCGCCGGTCACAGCGACGTCGCTATGCAGGTAAGTAGTGTGACGGGGGTGCGCGATGTTGTGCGCGACGGGCAGCGATATGCCCGTATCGCACAAACGATGGGGACGGGTACGCACGCTAGCGATATCGGTACCGATATCGCAGCGTGTAAAGCGGCCTTTAGGCCACGTGCACATGTGGAGTATTTGGTGACTTTTTTACCTCAGTATTTGTAGCCAAAACCAGGAGTGCGTAAAAAAAAAAATGCAGAAATGGTGCCCGTGTTTCTATTATACTTTCCCTCTGCTCCCCTCCTGGTTTTGGCTACAAATACTGAGGTAAAAAACTCATCAAATACTCAACGTGTGCATGTGGCCTTATATTCACTCACAGGCATAGATTTTCAAGGAAATCTGTTGAAATATCAGACATTAAATCTGTTTCCACAAACTGTCCCCCAACTCTGTAAGTCCCCCCCTTCACACATCCGTGTCTCCGGTACGTGTAAGGTCTGTTTTCACACGTACTTGAAATAAGGGCACATGTAGACCCATTAAAATCAATAGGTTTGCACACACGTACATGTTTTGCCAAGGACCGTATGTCCGTGTGGAGCATACGTGTGGCCGTGTGCTCCACATGTAGACATGTCCATTTTTCTCTGGCAGCATGGGTGTCACACAGACCACACACTGATGTGATCCATGTGATATCAATGTGACACGTACTGGAGAAAACACACAGGTCTGTCAAATTAAATTAATTTCTATACTCACCTTCTTCAGCACTGCTGTCACTTGCTTCCGACTCCCACTCATTATGCTCATCACATATTCACTGCACCGAGGACCGGAAGCAGCAGCAGTGGGGAGTCGTCAGGAGCGGAGACCAAAGATCAGCACCATGGACAGCAACGCAAGGAACAGGTGAGCAAAAAGTTCCGGTTCTCCGTGTGTTATCACGGATAGCACACGGAGAACACACTTGTGCTAAAATCACGGCACACGGAGGGCCATATGCACCTTTTACACGTCTGTGCAAAATGTGCGCAGTTTTCACGGATGTGTGAAAGAGGCCTAAGACTGTGTTCACACACAGTTTCCTCATGAATATTTTGACCTGAATCTATTTGGAAATTCACATCAAAATTGCCCCAAAAGCTCTTTAAACACTCTTCCTGTTAATTTCAATAAAAAAAAAAATACACTTTGCTGTTCATACGGAAAGTTTGTTTCCCATTATTTCCTCATGAGGCTTCAAAAACTTGTGGAAAAAAATGACATGTCACTTCTTTTATGCACATTTCTTGTGGAATCCGCTCCAAATTTAAAGCTATGCGCACAATCTGAGTATTTCGTTGCAGAAATTTGTGCAGGAAATCTGCATTCACTGACAGAAAAAAAGTGTGTTTTTTGCTGTGTTTTCAGTATTTTTATTTTTTTTTCTAATGCGTTTTACATACATTTGGGGTGAAAAAAACGCTGAAAGAATTGACATGCTGCAGCTTATTTTCTGCTTCAAATTTGCAAGGGGAAAAAAAAGCAACATGTGCACAAAACCAGAATTCTCATGGACTTTGCCGACATAAGGATTTGTTTGCAGTTTTGTTACAAAACCACACTCAAAAACACAATAAAAATGCACTATGTGTACAGCCTAAAGGGGGCTTTACACACTACGAGATCGCTAATGCGAAGTCGTTGGGATCACGGAATTGGTGACGCACATCCGGCCGCATTAGCGATGCCGTTGCGTGTGACACTTATGAGCGATTTTGCATCGTCCCAAAAACGTGCAAAATCGCTCATCGGTGACATGGGGGTCCATTCTCAAAAATCGTTACTGCAGCAGTAACGAGGTTGTTCCTCATTCCTGCGGCAGCACACATCGCTCCATGTGACACCGCAGGAACGAGGAAGCTCTCCTTACCTGCCTCCCGGCCACAATGCGGAAGGAAGGAGGTGGGTGGGATGTTATGTCCCGCTCATCTCCGCCCCTCCGCTTCTATTGGGCGGCGGTTCAGTGACGCAGCTGTGACGTCGCTGTACGAACCGCCCCCTTAGAAAGGAGGCGGTTCGCCGGTCACAGCGACGTCGCCGGGTAGGTAAGTACATGTGACGGCTCTGGGCGATGTTGTGCGGCACGGGCAGCGATTTGCCCGTGTCGCACAACAGATGGGGGCGGGTACCCACGCTAGCGATATCGGTACCGATATCGCAGCGTGTAAAGCCCGCTTTAGGCTTTCAAGTTAAAAAGCTGAAAAAAAGTGGAAAAAGAAGCCTAACCAGGTAAATAAACATGCCTAAAAAAATGTTTCCTGAAGAGAATTCCTCTTGAAAATCTTGTTGGAATTTTTTGCCTACAAAAAATTCTGTATGGATCTATTCATGGGGTTCATTGACATGGATTTTTGTACACACATTTTCCTGGCTGAAAAATGTCTGTAGTGTTCTAGTGGTTTTTTTGTGCAGTTTTATGCATGGGGTATTGTTTGTGCTTCAGTTGATTCAGAAGTCAAATTTGGAAAAAAAATTTTTTTTCAAGTAAACGCATCTATTATTTCACATTGATAACAACAGCACTTTGTACACTATAAGGCTATGTTCACACAGGGCTTTTTTTTAGTGCGTTTTTTTTCTTGACCAAAACCTGATCTTGTGGCAGAAGTCAGGGTGTGTTTACACTGAGACGTTTTGGTAAGTTTTTGAAGCAGAAACTACAAGTTTGGGATGAGTTTTGAATCGTTGAGGTATATTCCACTCCAAAAACTCAACCGTGTGAACACATCCTAGTTGTTTTTCCCATTACTAGAAAGCTTAGCATTTGAAATGCTTTTTCCATGTGGATTTTGGAGCAGAATTTGCTCCACAGACCATTTTAAAAAAAAAATTTGTGTGAACATACCCTCAGTTTCTTTAAGTATTTTTTTTGTAAGGTCCCAACACACATCTGATTTTCTCTATCTACAAACAAAAGCATATGGCAACCTCCATAGGCACTAAGATGTATGCGAACATTGAATGTATGAAAATGGCATTGCAGCTACATAGAATATATTCATACATAGACTATTCTCTCAAATATTGTTCACAAATTTGTCTACATCTGTGTTAGGCCTGTTTCATACGTCAGTGAAAAACACAGACTGTTTTCACTGACGTGTTAAAAACGCATGTGTCCCACCGTGTGCCGTGATTCACGGCACACGTGGGTCCTACATGTGCTAACCATGAGACGTGATCTGTCATCCATGATTGTGTGGCACCCTGGACAAGCCAGGGGCCACAGAGAACCACACACACACCCCTACCCCCAGCAGTTTCACAGCAGACATCCCCAGTGTGACCTGATTCCTTCCTCGGGCTCAGACAGACACACCAGGTGGGCGGAGTCACGAGATGGAGACGCCCACCCAGGAGTTTAGCTGGCCTGAGGCAGGAAACAAGCCCAGTCAAGTCCAGGCAGAGGAGGAGAGAGGAGGTCTGCAGGGAGACAGAAGCAGACAGGGGCCTAGGTTGGAGCCTAGGACCCTCGAGTAGAGATTGAGGCAGACGGTAGTGGCCGTCTGCAGGGAGCCAGGAAGACAGTTGGTGGAACCGTAGGTAGCCAGGGCTGGGCGGTGGCCCACCGGTACCGAACCGGGGAGCCAGCTGGAAACCGGAGCGCAGGAGGAGCGTGCACGGAGGTGAAAGAAAAGACTTACATTACCAATAAGGGTCAGGGGAAAAACACCGCAGCCGTCTGTGGGACCCGTCCATCCAGCCGTGTGTTTTACCGAGAACTGTGTCCTCATCATTGGCTGAGTGAGTACCACCGTGCCGTGCGGCACAGCGCTGCCCCTGCGACCCTGCACCTCACCAGGCCCTGTAACTCACCTGCCATCCATCCTTACCCCAACACCGGGATACGGGACAACCAACCCCCTACCCACGGAGGGGAGAACTAACATCAAAGCTGCTCCCTGTCATCGCTCCCGAGATCCCCGTCCAGAGCAGCGGTGGTGTCACCAATATCACCACAACCGTGGGTGGCGTCACGGACAATAATCCAATCCCTCACCCATCAAATCTACCCTTTTCACTCACGGGCGAGGAGCGCCGCTCGAGTCCCCGGGATCCGGCCCACCGCTCGAGCCACCACCGAGCAGCAGCAGCCGCAGCAGCGGCAGCCGAACCCGAGCAGTGGGAGAGCGCAGCGTCCCCTCCTCTGCCCGCGACAACTTGGCGTCACGAACAGGATCTTACCGCTCTGCTGTCTGGTAGAGGTGTGCCTTGTGACCGCCGGAGGTGTCCGGCCGAAAATTTTGAGAAGCCGCAATTTTGGGCGCGAAAAGTCCCCGCTCGAGTGTCTTCCCGAGTAGTGGAGGCGCGAAAGCCGAAACCCCGCCCCTGTAGAGGAGGAGCCAGAAAAAGACTAAGGGGGACGGATGGCGTCTAGCCGCATGTGAACCGCGGCTGTGGAAGCAGGGACGCCAGGATTCTGCAAGTATTTGGTTCCTGGAGCACCGCTGCACAGGATGTCCCGTCCGTCCGGCACCGCTGAAACCTCAGTGCCCGTGCCCGCGGCCAACGCCCCGACCGACCCGTTACCCCTGTCACCGGTAGCGGAGCTCGCAGCATCTGTGAGGGAGGGCCCAGGCCTTACCATCGTCACCGCCCTGCCACCGGTCCCGGCTTCCATCCCAGCCGCACCGCCAATGACGACGGCCCCGGCAGCCCGCCCGGCCGCGACGGAGATGACGACGGCTCCGGCAGTCCGCCCGGCTGCAACGGCAGCGAAGCACCCATCCCGTTAACTATCTGGACAGCCTGGTTCTGGACTGGGGTCAAGGGGTGCTGCCCACTTCTTAGGGGCAGCATCAGGGCCAGGTTGTTTGGGTGGGTGACTGAAGGACCCGTTCCACTGTTATTATTAAAAGTGTTTGATTGTTGTTGCAACGTTAAAGTAATGTGCATCCCGTTGTGGGAAGATTGAAAATGCCTGTTAAATGTTTTATTCTTTTGCAGTTAAAAAAAAAAAGAGGAAAATAAAACCGGTGATGGACGGGCAGCCCGCGGACGGTCTGCATTTAACTAAGGGGGAATGTGGCGCCCTGGACAAGTCAGGGGCCACAGAGAACAACACACACACCCCCACCCCCAAGCAGTTTCACAGCAGACATCCCCAGTGTGACCTTATTCCTTCCTCGGGCTCAGACAGACACACCAGGTGGGCGGAGTCAGGAGATGGAGACGCCCACCCAGGAGTTTAGCTGGCCTGAGGCAGGAAAGAAGCCCAGTCAAGTCCAGGCAGAGGAGGAGAGAGGAGGTCTGCAGGGAGACAGAAGCAGACAGGGGCCTAGGTTGGAGCCTAGGACCCTCGAGTAGAGAGTGAGGCAGACGGTAGTGGCCGTCTGCAGGGAGCCGGGAAGACAATTGGTGGAACTGTAGGTAGCCGGGGCTGGGCGGTGGCCCACACGGAGACACAGTCAGTGCATAACCAAAGAATTTCTGCAGAAACTCAGGGAAGCTCATTTGCTGCTCATCGTCCTCATTGGGGTCACCCCCTGACTGCAGTCCGTCGTCATACCAGACTTGAGTGGGCACATGCTCACATTCGATGGTGTCTGGCATGTTGGAGAAGTGATCTTTTCACGGATGAATACCATTTTTTGCTGTACAGGGCAGATGGCAGACAGTCAAATACTGGCCACACCAGATACTGACTAGTTTTCTGCCACTCCTCCCCTGGAAACCCACCCTCAATTTTCTAAGGCCTCTTTCACACATCCTTGTCTCCGGTACGTGTTTGGTCTTTTTCCTCACGTACCGGAGACACGGGCACACACAGACCCATTAAAATCAATGGGTCTGCGCTCACGTGCGTGTTTGCCATGGACCGTGTGTACGTGTGGAGTATGCGTGTGCTCCACACGTCAACATGCCCATTTTTCTCCGGCATCATGGGTGTCACACGGAACGCAAACGGACCACACGGAGGTGTTCCGTGTGACACGCGCCGGAGAAAACACACGTGTTTGAGAAAATAAAAAAAAAAATGTACTCACCTTCTCCAGCCCTCCTGTCTCTGCTGCTGCTGTCACTTGCTTCCGACCGCCGCTCATTATGCTCATTGCATATTCAGTTCACTGCGGCCGGAAGCAGCAGCAGCGGGGAGGCGGCACGGCTGGAGACCGAAGATCAGCACCACGGACAGCGAAGCCAGGGACAGGGGAGTAGAAAGTTACCGTTCTCCGAGTGTTTTCACGGATAACACACGGATTACACACGTAGGCCATAAACACGCCTCACGGAGGGCAAAACGCACCTCTGACACGTCCGTGAAAAACGTGCGTGGTTTTTCACGAACGTGTGAAAGAGGCCTAAAACTGTATATTTTAGAGTGACCTTTTATTGTGGCGAGCCTAAGACAAACCTGTGCAGTAATCATACTGTCCAATCAGCATCTTGATATGTGAGGTGGATGGA
This sequence comes from Anomaloglossus baeobatrachus, assembly GCF_048569485.1. Lineage (NCBI taxonomy): Eukaryota > Metazoa > Chordata > Amphibia > Anura > Aromobatidae > Anomaloglossus > Anomaloglossus baeobatrachus. Next base: position 751,238,409 of record NC_134354.1, on the reverse strand, counting down.
TTATCTCAGCAAAGGAGAAGTGCTCACTAACACATATTTATACAAAATTGTGAATAATATTTGAGAGAAAAAGTCTTAGGCTAGTTTCACACTTGTGTTAAACGGTATCCGTTGCATTGCGTTGTGTGACGGATGCAACGGATGTGTTGCATATAGTGGCACAACGGATGCAACGGATCGTACAAAACAACGTAATCACCTTTTTTTTTTCTTTTTTTTTTACAGTTTCACTGGCGGCAGACCATTGTGAACGATCAGCTGATCGCTCCCAGCAGCCGGTTGCCGGGTGATCAGCTGATCGCTCCCAGTGCCGGGTGATCAGCTGATCGCTCCCAGCATGGGGGGGTGTAAACTGATCACTCCCAGCGCCGGGTGATCAGCTGATCGCTCCCAGCGCCGGGTGATCAGCTGATCGCTCGGCCGCCGAGAATGTGTGCTGGGGGCGGAGTGCGGAGTGGGTGGAGCCGAGCGGGGCCATGGCGCTGAGGACAGGTGAGTGTGTGTGTATGTGTGTGTGTGTATATATATATATACATGCCAAGTGCAGTGCAGGAGGGGGCGGAGCCGAGCGGTGAAGTGTCGGGCTCCCTGCCCACGTGGCCAGGGTAAATATCGGGTAAAGCACTTTGCTTGGTTACTCGATATTTACCTTAGTTACGGGTGCAGGGAGCCAGAAAGAGCATGCGCAGTGAAATCCTAAGGATTCCGCTGCTCAAAAAAACGTTACATGCTGCGTTCCTCCCGCTGGGCGGAAGCAACGAAGGTCCTTTTGGCACAATCCGTCATCCATACAAGTCAATGGGAAACAGCGGAATCCGTTAACGGATTCCGCTGTTTTCCAAAAGGGCGGATTGTGACGGAAGGAAAACAACGCAAGTGTGAAAGTACCCTTAGATCTTTGAGTTCAGTTTATGAAAAATGGGCGCAAAAACAAAAGTGTTGTATTAATATTTTTATTCCGTGTATATTATCAATCTGTATAGTAAAACTTGTCGTGATGCAAAAAAGGACTTATTGCAAAATAATGCAGTGTTTCTCCAGTTCTGAGACAATGAATAAATAAATCAGCACACTTCTTACTTCTTATGAGTAGATACGACTTCTGGAGTCTTTTTTTTTTTTCCCCTCATACAATTCCAGTTTAAAGTAGAACAAGCTGCAATCTGCACAATGATTGAGCTCAGCGTTGTGCTACGTTATTGGTACGGAAGAAGAAGAAGGTGATTTGTTGTAGTCTCAGACTTTAAGGACATTTTCGAGCATAATAATACTGCAATCTTGAATACTGCTAGGGATTTATGATACCAGAATATCTTTCTGGAGGAAGTTAAAGAGTTTGGAAAGGTTTAGAAAAACATGGCTGATTTTTTTTTTATGAGGTTAAGTCACAAGAAGCCGACAGTGTGACGCAAATGTGCGACACCAACGCGGTATGAGCAGACAGCCCCACCGGCTGACAGATAGAAATGAAATATACTTTAAAAAATATACAGCTGCACTCTGAGACGCTAAGGCAAGCAAATATTGAATACAGGAATTTGGACATGTATTACAGCAAAGGAAATCAAGTTAAATATTGATACATACCTTGTTTCCCTGAAAATAAGACCTCCCCCGAAAATAAGGCCTAGCAGGAGTTTTCAGCAAAGCCTAAATATGACCTCCCCCTAAAATAAGCCTTAGTCGCGGTTTAATAATGAAGTGTCAAGCAGCTGTAGTATGTATGATGTGTGAGTGTCGGCCAGAAGCAGGGGAGGACGGCATGCAGCATACCTACTGGGAGCACCCGCCAAGGATCGCACAAGTGAAGCGATGGCCGAGAGGACCACCGCGGTGCAGAGTAGGTTACAGTACACAAGACGAGGTGCGAACAACAAGGGTGTATTTATTAACAGGCGGGAAAAAGATGTGGAGAAGGCAGGTTCAGGCACGGGGTATACAGTGGCAAAACGTGATTTAACAACACTTTTGTATTCTCTAGCTGGTCCGCTCAATAGCACGGTGCTCCAACTATTACAGGTTCAAGAAACACAAAAACAGTCAGGTACAATGCTACTCTACACGTAACCTCTCTGGCCTCTGCTAAACGGGCCACACGGATGCCGTGTTCTACCTACTAAAGCCTACTTTAGCCCCTAGTGTGTGCACAATATTCAACTCACAGTGATGCTGGGGACGTAGATCCAGTCCCGGGGGCCCCCAACAACAGTCTCATCTGAAGGTGCGCACTTCTCCTGGGCCGGGGTAAGGAGATCAAAATCTTCTTCTTGCTTCAGATTCCTCGCTTGTTCCCTGTTATCTGCAAGTCTCTCTCTTGATTCAGAAGAAAACTCCAATCCTCCGAGACACACCGGCAGTGTGTTCCTTCACCTGCATCCAACAGGAAAACAGAACCTCTCTTCTCTCCTTACACTCGAGCTGTCCATTAGCACACTTTTCTGCAGGGGGATCAGAACATTCCATTACCCCCAGACACGGGGAGGCTCCTGTCTCTTAAATTGGCAGCGTGTTTCTTATTGTCCATAGCAGTAACACCCCCCAATATGCCTCCCCACTTAATGATGGTCGTCCTCAACCATCACAGCTTCGAGCCCACCGTGTAATAAAGGAAGGTTCAATGTGCATACAGCACCTAGAGGAGACAACAATGGCAGTACAGCAGACCTAGTACACCGTTCAACATATCGGATTGGTGGAACCCCTGCAGTAGACCTCTGAGATCTTCTAAGATCCTGACTTTCCGGCCAGGCTTGGCTAGCTTCCGGAGGAACACTTGCTGTGGGAGCTGCAGTGTAATCTTGGCTGGTCTCTTCTTCCCGTGGCGGTAGTGCTTCGTCCATGGGATCTCCGTTTCCGGAAGGCTGAGGGTCCCCCCCCTGTATCGGGGACTGCCCACCAGTCATCATCGACTTCACACACGGATGACGTAAGTTCAGGGAGTGGGGCAGAGACTGCAGGAGATCTTGGCGTAGAAAGAGCTTCAGACCGGCATGGTCGCAACATATTTCTGTGTAGTACTCTAGGGCCGGACGCTCCATTCTTAATTTGTACCTTGTAGACCGGGCCGTCAGCATACACCCGTTCGATTACTCTGTAGGGTTGAACTTCCCATCTTTCACTCAGTTTACCCTTGGGGCGTTTCTCTCTGACTAACACTTGATCTCCAGGTTGAAGCGGTATCTCTTGAATCGGTTTAGGGCTCGTATGTTCTTTCTTCTGTAGCTGTTGACAAGCCAACCGACGTATAGTCTGTAGTCGTTGTCGATGTTCTTTCACCCACGAAGTGACAGTTCGTTGCATGAAATCCTCTGGCTGCTCCAAATTCAGCTCGATGATTTCTCGCCCAACTCTTCCAAACAGCAGTATATATGGGGTGTAACCTGTAGTGGAGTGAACTCGGTTATTGTAGGCCCAGACCAGTTCTGCCAGGTAATCCGGCCAACATGCCTTCTTATCTTCCTCTAATGTTCTCAGCATTTGAAGTAGAGTTCGGTTGAAGCGTTCACATGCTCCATTGCCTTGGGGGTGGTAAGGTGTAGTCCGAGATCGCTCGATGCCATACATACGACATAATTCCTCCATCACCTTGCCTTGAAAACATGCACCTTGATCGGAATGGATCCGCTTCGGGCATCCATACACCCGGATGAAGTCTTGGCAGATGGCCCGTGCCGCCGACTCAGTCTGATCTCTAGTCGGGGTGACTACAGCGAACTTGGAGAAATGGTCGGTCATAACCAAACAGTATTGTAGTCCCCGAGCGGAGTGTCCCACGAGGAGATAATCAATCATCAACAGTTCTAGCAGTTCTTTGGTCTGTATGGTCTGAACGGGTGTGCCCTTTGTTCGTTGCTTTTAATGAGGTCGCATACTCGACATTGCCGGCAAACCTCTTCCACCACAGACTCCAACCTGGGGCAGTACACGTACTGCTGTAGCCATTGGTAGGTCTTTGCAGGTCCAAAGTGAGCGCCAAACTCGTGAGCTTCCTTAGCTACCTCTTGAGCCATTTTTCTGGGGATGACCACCTGCCATCTTGCCTCTATGTGTTTTGGCTGTTGTCTCTTACGATATAACACTGATCCTCGAACTTCCAGTCTATCCCACTGGTGTAAGACACTCTTCATCTCGGCGTCCAGATTAGCCCTTTCTTGTTTGTCTGGCTTCTGCTTCTCAGTTACCCAGTGTTTCATCTGTTTCAGCCCTTCGTCTGCATCTTGAGCACGTCCCCATTCTTCATTGGTTCTCCCCAGGGACCGGGGCAGTGTGCAAGCCTGCCTACTTAACTGAGACGCAACCACCGAGGGCCCAAACTTACTAAAGTCTGGCGTTTCTTCCTCCTCTAATCATTCATCGAGATCCCCCACTGGGGTCTCCACCGTCACTCTTGACAGCCCATCCGCATTTGCGTTTTCAGTAGCAGGGCGATAACAGATGGTAAAGTCAAACTTTGCAAGGCGAGCCACCCACCGTTGTTCCAAGGCTCCCAATTTGGTATTCTCAAGGTGGGCCAGAGGACTATTGTCTGTCCGGACCTGGATCTTGGTTCCTGTCAGGAAGCCAGCAAATTTCTCTGTCATGGCCCACACTAGGACCAGGAGCTCTAGTCGAAAGGAGCTGTAGTCGTGGGGGTTTCTTTCGCTGTCCCGCAGGGACCTACTGGCGTAGCCAATGACTCTCTCATGTCCATTGTGCATCTGAGACAATACTGCACCGAGTCCATGAAGGCTACCATCTGTGTACAGCAGGAATGGACGGTCGAAGTCCGCATAGGCCAGGATCGGGGCTGAAGTAAGGGCATTCTTCATAGCCTAAAAAGCCTCATCTTGTCTCTGAGTCCAAGAGATGCCCTGGTTCTTCGACACTCCGGCGGTCCCCCTCAGCAAATCGTTCAAAGGACCCGCCACCTTTGCGAAGTCTTTGACGAACCGGCGGTAATACCCGGCGAGTCCAAGAAATGCCTTGAGTTCTCTCACCGTTCGAGGGACTGGCCACTTCTGAATGGCCGCCACCTTTTCTGCGGAGGGTAGGACTCCATCTTGTGACACTGTGTGGCCCAGGTACTCGATCTCTCTCTTGAAGAGGTGGCATTTTTTTGGCTTCACCTTCAGGTTATGAGCCTGTAGTCTCCCGAGTACCTGTCCAAGCCGGTCAAGGTGTTCTTTGAACGAGGCCGATAACACGATGATGTCATCCAGATAGATCAGGGTCGCTTCAAAATTTAGGTCTCCCAAGCACTTTTCCATCAGCCGTTGAAACGTGCCTGGAGCATTGGAGAGTCCGAAGGGCATCCGGTTAAACTCAAACAATCCCATCGGGAGGATGAACGCGGTCTTGGCTTTGTCTTTTTCCGCCACAGGTACTTGCCAGTACCCGCTTGCTAGATCCAAGGTGGAGAAGTACTTGGCCTTCCCCAATGCCGTCAAGGATTCTTCGATTCGTGGTAATGGGTACGAGTCGCGAACAGTACAAGCGTTGAGTTTCCTGTAGTCTACACAGAACCGGATGGTTCCATCCTTTTTCTTGACGAGTACCACCGGGGCCGCCCAAGGGCTCTGGCTGCCCTGCACTATTCCTGAATCCAGCATCTGCTTCAGTAACGTCTTTACCTTTTGGTACATCTTGGGAGGGATCTGTCGGTACCGTTCTCAAATCGGACGAGCTTCCCCGGTATCTCATGCATGATGGCTTCAGTGCAGCCAAAATCTTCAGCGTGGTGAGCAAATGCGGCCTGGTTCTCCCACAGCATATCTTCTACTGCTTGCACACGCTCAGGGCCCAACGATTTCACATCCACTTCCATCTGATCGAGGATGGCCTTTCTACTCCACTCTGGGGATGGCATCTCTTTCGCCCTCGCAGAGACTGCTAGGGTCCACCCCGCACATTCTATCGGCGATAAGGATATCTCTTCATGACTCACCACCTCGCCTTTATGTACGTACACCAGGGCCAGATCCGTCCCTCGAGGCAAGGTGACCTCACCGGGACCCACATTCAAGGCTCTGATAGGGACGCGTCCTTGTTGGACCACAGCTACCGTACGAGCTATCATAACTTCTTGGTCCACTCTTCTGGTTGCTACAGGCTGAACAATCACTTCTATTCCATCGAGATTGCGATAGGTTCCCACTGGGAGGTGTAATATACTTTCTCGCCTGGGCGGCAGGATTATAGGTTCCTTCCCAGGAGCCCTGATGACCCCTACCGTCTGATGAGATGGCACACTCTTCTGCGTCCCACAGACGCGGATCAGCCGTTGAAGTGCTTCTTGTGTAGGCTTATGTGTAGTAGCTTGCTTCCAGTATCCGGGTCCCCGTTTGGTGAACATAATCTGATCTAATTCACGTAGGACAGTCATCCCCAATATTACAGGTACATCTTCGTTGACGGGTTCGGGGACTAGTAGGATCCCTTTTCTCCCCACTTCTTGCCCACAGATTCGAACATTCATCCACACAACTCCTGTGACTGGGATCGGTTGTTGATTAGCCGCAATCACCCGGATCAGTGTCTCTTTCTCTGGCCTGGCCAGTGTCTGGAAATGTTGATTGAAGTATGCTTCTGGCATCGTCGTCACTTGTGACCCGGTATCTATCAAGCAATTCACTGGGACACTCTCGAATTCAGCACGTAGGATGGGACAACCAGCGATCAAATGTTCGTTATGATATGTAGCGGCCTCCCTTCTCGCCTCCCCCGCAGAGTGACGCACTACTGCGGGGGTTGGTAGTTTAACGATGGCTTCCGTTGGCTTTGAGTGTTATTCCGGCACCCCCTGGCAATATGCCCCCGACCTCCACATCCCCAGCAGTGGATGTCTTCTCCTCGCTGGGGAATACCTCGTGCCTCTGGTGGCTGATGAGAGGAAGCCTGCAGCCTCCAGTCCCCCATTGGTAGAGCCGAGGAATTATTGCGTGAGTATGATGGGCCAGGTTGGAAGGAGGAGGGTGCAGCTGGGTAGGGATGTTCACTAGACAAGTCCCTCATTCTTTGCTCCATCTGGGTAAGCTTCTCCTGTACGTTGAGGACAGATTTCTGTAAATCTTGCACCACCTGGACCAGTTCCACCTGGCGGTTTGGGTCCACTCTGGAGGTTGCGGTTTGGACGCGCACCACCCCAGATGCGTAACTTTCTTCTTTACTTCGGGCTACTGCTTCTGCTAGGATTTGACGAAAAGTAAGAGCCAGATTCGCTCAGACCCGTTCTGCCAGGGCTCGCCTCAAGGATACGCTATGCAATCCCAGAATAAACTGTTCCCGGAGTATCCGGTCGGTAGAGCCTATGCCGCCGAGTCCATCTGACTCCTTTCTCTGGACCTCCGCTAACACTTCTTGTAGTGCTGTTGCATACTGAGAGATCCCTTCTTCTTCCCGCTGCAGCCTCGAAAAAAATTTGGCGCGAAGATGTCCCGCGCTAACAGTCTCGCCATAGATCTCTTCCAAGAATCCAACTAACTCTTTCAGGGTACTACGGGTGGGTTCTCGTTGTAGACAGACGTTTCTACGGGCATCTCCCTCTAGGGCAGTCAAAGCGGTGTCCATCTCAAGCTCTGGGCCGATGTTATACACTTTCAGGGTGCTCTGCAGCCGGGACACCCAGTCGCACAGTGCCATGTTATTGCCATTGAATTTTGGTAGCACACTAAATATGGTGCCCATTGGAAGTGTCCTTGCAGGGGTTCCACCATTGCCCACAGCACCCCCATTAACATTAGCGTTCCCGCCGTTGCTGTCTGCTGCCTCCATCTTGGTGACCGTACCCTGCTCGCAGCACCACTTGAAGCGATGGCCGAGAGGCCCACCGCGGTGCAGAGTAGGTTACAGTACACAAGACGAGGTGCGAGCGGCAAGGGTGTATTTATTAACAGGCGGGAAAAAGATGTGGAGAAGGCAGGTTCAGGCACGGGGTATACAGTGGCAAAACGTGATTTAACAACACTTTTGTATTCTCTAGCTGGTCCGCTCAATAGCACGGTGCTCCAACTATTACAGGTTCAAGAAACACAAAAACAGTCAGGTACAATGCTACTCTACACGTAACCTCTCTGGCCTCTGCTAAACGGGCCACACGGATGCCGTGTTCTACCTACTGAAGCCTACTTTAGCCCCTAGTATGTGCACAATATCTCACAGTGATGCTGGGGACGTGGATCCAGTCCCGGGGGCCCCCAACAACAGTCTCATCTGAAGGTGCGCACTTCTCCTGGGCCGGGGTAAGGAGATCAAAATCTTCTTCTTGCTTCAGATTCCTCGCTTGTTCCCTGTTATCTGCAAGTCTCTCTCTTGATTCAGAAGAAAACTCCAATCCTCCGAGACACACCGGTTGTGTGTTCCTTCACATGCATCCAACAGGAAAACAGAAACTCTCTTCTCTCCTTACACTCGGGCTGTCCATTAGCACACTTTTCTGCAGGGGGATCAGAACATTCCATTACCCCCAGACACGGGGAGGTTTCTGTCTCTTAAAGTGGCAGCGTGCTTCTTATTGTCCATAGCAGTAACACCCCCCAATACAAGGACCTGGGATCCATGCAGATGCCCCGGGGTCTGGTATGTATGACAATCCTGGGAAGGGGTATCTGCATTTTTTTCGGTGGGTAAACTTTCCCTCAACCATGTTTCCCTGAGAATAAGCCCTCCCCCGAAAATACGACCTAGTGCTTTTTTCGAGGCAAAAAAACATAAGACAACGTCTTATTTTCGCGGAAACAGGGTAGCATAAAAAAAGGCCAGTTTTACGTGAACCTAGCAGCCAGCATCAAGGTGTATGTCTTATGCCGGGTCCCTACCTAAATGCCTTGACATTGGCTGTTGGACTCACATAAAACTGGCCTTTTTTATGCACTGTGTCTCAATTTTTAAGTTTATTTCCCTAGCAGTAATGCATGTCCAAATTCCTATATTCAATGTCTGCATACCTCAGCATCTCAGAGTGCAGCTGTATATTTGTTAGAGTATATTTCATGTTCGGTTTGCACCTGTTCAAACTTGTCTGTTCGGAAGTGCCATCAGTTTTATCATTTTAGATTATAGAGGCATGCCTCCTGACTGAGTACTCCTTTCCCACCAGCTTAAGGCGATTTTAAATTTACTATTAGGAGGTTGCAGTCCGTGCATATAGTTGTAGGCTTTTTCAGCCTGGGTAGAGGCATTTAGGTAGGGACCCAGCAAAAAGAGATCCGCTTTGACACTGGCTGCTGGGCTGACATAAAACTGGCCTTTTTTATGTGCTAAGTGTCTCAACTTTTTAGATTTTTTTCCTTAGCAGTAATGCGTGTCTAAATTCCTATATTCAATGTTGGCATACATTAGTGTCTCAGAGTGCAGCTGTTTATTTGTTAGAATAATTAGTTGCTGGACCTGAGGAGCCCACTACTGTGTCAAAGCCTGGTCATATGAACAATCTAGTAATATTTTGAGAGGCTATTTCAACTACAGAAGCTGTTATTTAGCTTCCTGCATAGAAGACATGGAGTGTAACAAGACTCCACACCTTGAATCACAGATGGTTGCAAAGAAAAATCTTGACTTTAAGAACTATTGAATATGAACGTCTATCCACATGAGAGTGCAGCCTCAACCACGTATGTCCGAGACCATGACCAAAATAACTGCAATTACAGTGAACTTTTCCTTCAGTAAATCTGGTTTTCTACCATATCTGCATCCAGAGGAATGTTCTTACTATCACAATCATCCTTGAAAATCACAGAGACTTTGCTTTTCAGAGAACTCAAGGTGCAGATTAGATTTCACATATTTAGTGATCTGTGTCATCATAACTAAATTATGCTTTTAAAAAAGAAATATCCAAGGACATGAATTTTAGTAGATGACACGAGGTATATTGCATTTAGCCTATAGCGGCAGCACATGCAATCGCTCCTGAATAATAGAGGTTGTCCGGCTTATAAAACCAACTTCCATGTGTGTCACGGGGTATGTAATGACAGGAAAGGGGCCCCTAGGCTGGCCCTCAGACTCGAGACCCTGTGCCATCCCTTATCTCAGAGGTACGATTGATGGTAGCCAGGTCCGAGCCCCCAGCGTGACCCTAACTCCTGTCCAAATCATGATCTTACTCACCCTCTCCCCCACTTTTGGAGCGGGTGGCCGGAAAACATAATAACAAAACCCCCCAAAAAAAAACACGGACAAGGGAGAATGGAAACTCGTGCAAACAGCAGTCAAAACACACAGGAACGACAATATGTGTACAGGAGATCAGTGAAAAAGGAAAGAACTTGACACACAACAGGGGAACGCTGACACCACTCAAAATCGCAACACAGATCACCAGAAACAGGATACCCACCAAGACCGGGATCACTGGAGCTTATGCTGAAGCTATCATCAGCACACACTGGAAGAAAGCCGTCCCTTAGGCCCCCTTCACACATCTGTTTTCACATGTACCGGAGACACGAGCACATGTAGACCCATTCAAATCAATGGGTTTGCGCACACGTGCGTGTTTTCCTATGGACCGTGTGGAGCATATGTGTGTCCATGTGCTCCACACGTAGATATGTCCGTTTTTCTCCGGCAGCACGGATGTCACATGGACCACACGGATGTGCTCCTTGTGACATCATTGTGACACGTGCCAGAGAAAACAACGTTTCTGTGAAATAAAATGAATTTCTACACTCACCTTCTTCAGCGCTGCTGTCTCTGCCGCTGCTGTCACTTGCTTCCGAACCCCGCTCAGTTATTATACTCATCTTATATTCACTGCACCGAGAACCGGAAGCAGCAGCAGCGAAGAATCAGAAGGGCTGGAGACCACAGAGTAGAAGACATCAGCACCATAGACAGCAGCGACCGGGACAGGTGAGCAGAAAGTTCCTGCTCTCCGTATGTTATCAGCACACGGAGAGCATGCCAAATGCACCTTTTACACGTCTGTACAAAAGTGTGTGTTTTTCACGGACGTGTGAAAGGGGCTTTAAAAAGGGAGGAGACAGCTGCACGTGGCAATTAGCAACCTGAGCTCTTAGGTTCTGCTCACCAGTTTGCAGGAATTAACTCCTGCAGAGCTGAAGTCCAGTGAACCTGAATCAGCCGACACCCGGTCTGGCTGAACAATTCCCATTGAAGCACAAGGAAGTGCGAAATGGCCGTCGTCCATTAGGGGGCCTGCACCCGGCTCTCTTCCCGCTACTTTTAACTGCCCTTAATGATGGAATAAAACCCTTTGGAATACTGGATGGTGTCTGCCGCAGATTTCTACTTCTTGGACATCAGTTTGGATTTTCTCTTTCCTTGTCTGCGTGCACCCATCACCGTTGTTTTCATAAGGAGGACTGAAGCTGACCTATAAATCCGGTGACAAGGCATTGCACGGTTTGATGCAGAAACCGCTACTGCATATTATATTAAGACAGAAAGTTAATTTAAGATCTTAAAGTCATGTAATCGATTTCTTACCTTCTATGGCTCTCTTAAAGAACACCTTACAACTTCCACAGGTGAGGACCCCATAATGACATCCAGATGCCTCATCTCCACAAATTAAACAGATCTTCTGTGGTAACGAGTCAAAGCCATATTGTGACGTTTGATCGGGATCTTCGGACCTTTGGGTATAAAAATATACAATAGTGTGATTATGGAATAATAATAATAATCATATTAATAATAAAAAGATCTTTATTTCTATAGCTCCAACATATTCCGCAGCGCTTTACAATTCAGGAGGTTCGTATACAAGCAAGTAACAGTTATAGAAAATACAATAATTAGAGTAGACAAAAAAAAGACAACCCTGCTCGTGAGAGCTTACAATCTACAATGAGATGGGGGGAAAAGGTACAAGGGCTTATTTGCAATGACAATCCAACCATCTCAAGGAAATGGGGGCTAGATAAAGGATGCCTTTACCGGTTAGCCAGAACCTTGAGATGCATTTGGGTTCGGTGGCGTTAGAGGTGGAGTTATGTTCTGGGAGGTCGTGGAAGGACTGTGTGAATTTAATTTGGCTAGGGAGTGTGATAGGCCGCAATAAAAAGATGCGTTTTTAGGGTGCGCCTGAAGCTGAGTAAGTTGTGATTCGTCCTAACTTCTTGGGGTAGTGCGTTCCAGAGGATTGGTGCAGCTCAGGAGAAGTCTTGGATCCGGGAGTGGGAGGTTCAGATTAGGGTGGATGTTAGTTGAAAGTCATTTGCATAGCATAGAGAACGGGTGGGGTGATAGACAAAGAGGAGGGTGGAGATGTAGGGGGTGCTGCACTGTGGAGAGCTTTGCGGGTGAGAACAAGCAGTTTGAATTGGATCCATTTATATATGGGTAGCCAGTGCAATGACTGGCACAGAGCAGAAGCATCTGAGTAACAATTAACCAGGTAGGTGACCCTGGCTGCTGCATTAAGGATGGACTGTAGAGGACAGAGTCTAGTTAGGGGGAGACCAATTAATAGAGACTTAAGGGGGCTTTACACGCTACGATAGTGTGGCGCCCCTGAGGCTTCCGTCGCCACAGGTCATTGCACCCCACCAGCGGTGTGATGCCCCATTCTGGGAGAGGAAGAGAGTGAACTCCGGTCCCCTGGTAAATCCACACTACACCCATTGTTAGGTACATACTAGGACCAGGGGAAAGTGGCAGGCAACCCTCCCATGCTGCATGCTGGGAGGGGTCGTAAGACCCATCCCTGCTCCTATAGGTTACAGCTTAGCAACTGGGAGGTGGGAGGAGCCATCTGAGAGCAGACACAGATAGGAAGGTCAAGTTTAGTCAGTCTACCTCAGGGAGTGAGAGAAGCAGCATGTAGTTGGAGAACAAGAACGAGAGAAAGGAGGGAGGAGGAGGCCTGCTGGAGGCAGGCAAGGAGGAGAAAGAAAAGAAAGAAAGAAAGAAAGAAGGAAAGAAAGCTCCAAGTCAGACAGGAGCAGAGGAACTGAAGGAGACGCTTCCTGGTGAAGACCCTGGGACCCAGAGGTCCAGGTGACACCACGTAGGAACAGAAGGAGTCGCAGGGCCGCGGGTAGTCCTGGAAGTATCACGAGCAGGCCTAGAGGTACCAAGGAGAGAGGGCCCTAGAAGTGCCACGGGTAGTTGTAGGCTGCGGTGGCCTGTTCCACAGTAACATCGGTGGAGGGATTCAGCTGCGACAGGGGACGGTCCCTAGAGACTGGAGGAGTGCAAAATCATCTCCAAACAGTAAAAACCGAGGCCCAGGGACGTTGTAAGCTCCCAGGGCCAGAACCCATAGCAGAACTTCCAGAAAAGGGGTAATCAGCCGACAGGTGACCCCCCAGCCTGGAGGCTGTAGTGGAGGCCAAGCCAGGTCTATCCTAACAAAGGCAAGGCTAAGGAAGACAGCAGAAGAAAGAGACACTAAGAGAAGGGCACCGGCTTTCACTCTCAGAATCACCCAGAAACGGCGGAGGTCCCTGACAGTGGTCCCAGCAGTCCAAGGGTCCCTGCAGCTGTGACAAGAAGTGTGAGTAAAGAACTTGAACTGCACCCTTGAAGTGGTCTCTGTTATTTCAGCTGCATAGACATTCACAAGCACCAACAGTGCCCCGGGCATTGCTCCACCTGTGGGGAGCAGTACCACCATAGCTGCCATCACATCATCCCGGTGGCCTCACACAGCAGCGGCGGCTTATTAGCCGCATACCACAGGTGGCGTCACGAACACAACCATTAACAAGCAAGCCACATATTCTACTGACACCCACCAGGGCCACGGAGCCGGGCCCAGCCACCACTGACTACCACCGGACTAGTCCGGCCCGGCACCGGGTGTCCCATAGCCCTGGGGTGGGCGAGTCAACTTTTGGCGTCACGAACAGGATCTCGTGCCCGGTCTAACCGGGTACTGTGCGCCTGAAGAACCGTGTGACAGACTGTGTACTTTGCTGAGAAACCGCCGCCATTAGCGCTGCTGAGAGCGGGAAGAAGGGGGGCGTGTAAGAAGAAAGGGCGCGAAGAGAAGCCCCACCCCCTTGTTCAAGAAAAGCGCGCGAAGCGGTGCCCGCCATAGAAAACAGAAGAAGAAGAAGTGGCGACTAGATAAGCTGGCTGGCTGGCAGAGAGAGCCTAAACGCCCGACCAGCAGATAAAGAAAATGTACCTGATACTAAGCGGAGCGGTGCCGGCCGTGATGGGCTGGGCGCCAGTCTGGCGCCAGTTGCTAGTGCAGCCTCCGGCCCCGCCTCCGAGAAGGAAAAGGGAGCAGCCGAGTGGCGTGGTCGAGCACTCGAGCAGTGTTCCAGGCAGCATTCCCCAGGTTGGAAGCATGGCGGAGGAGCTGCAGCAAGGTGCACCAGGGACCGGAAGAGTGGATCCCGAGCTGGACCTGCTGAGAGAGGAAATGCGAGTCCTGGCCCGGAGGCTGAGCAGCGTGGAGGTGGAAGCGGACCGGCAGAGAGAAACACCGCTGATACCGGAAGGCCTGGGCCAGTGGATGGATGCCGCGGAGCAGCAACAGGGTGAGCTAAATGAACCCCCGACCCGTCCGGACCCATGGCCCCGCCACGCGACCCCGACCAGCCTCTTCACCGACCCCCTGGCCTTCCCCGCCAGCCCCGCTGACGCCCGGTGGGGCACCGGAGGCCTGCCCGAGACCCCCGCAGACGGAGCCTGGGGAGGGGCGGACCCGGAACAACTAGCGGGCCCCCTGCCGAGTCCCCCTGTGAGCCTCCTGGGAATGGCATCCCCGGGAGTGAATTGGGACGCAGCGCCCATAGAAACCAGGGGACTACAGCGGCCGCTGCTCCCCAAGGAAACTCCCCTGGCCAACGAGATGACGTGCCGGAGGCTGGTGGTCGAGTACCAGAGGGAGCGGGAACTCCGGGAGGAGAAACGGAGGGCCCGAGAAGTCGCCAATCTGGCCTCCAAAGAAGAGGTCAGGAAGGCCCTGAAGGGAACCGAGTGCCCAGTAAGACGGGGCACCGTGGTTGATTTCCGGCAGAAAGGCGGCTGGGGCTTCATCCGGGAGCCCGGTCTGGGCAAGGACGTGTTTGTGGCCCGGAGGGACATCGAGGAGCACCTGCCCAGAGGCCACCCAGGGCGCGATGCCAAGCCGGGTGATGTGGTGGAGTATACCCGGCTGATGGGGGACCGTGGATGGTACGCGCTGCATGTACATATCCTGCGGGAAGAAGCGGCCCCAGAAGAGCCAGAGTGGCGCCGCACAGTGCAAGAGCGCAACATCTCCCCTAGCAGCAGCACCACCTCAAGGCAGACCCAGGCCACAGAACTGAGCAGAGGTCCTGCGACAGCCACTCAGGAGACGCAGACCAGGATCTCCATGGCGTGTGTGATGCAGGGAGCCCGGCCAAAGCAGGGCCCTAGAGACCACAGCAACAGCCCCCTGCAGACAAGCAGCCCTCTGCAGCAGCGCCGTGCAACACCTGCAAGCAGTCCCACTCCAATCCAGGCTGCAGAACAGCGCAGAAGGTCAGGGACCAGCGCCCAGGGGACCCAGACGATGATCTCGTCGGCGTACCTGCTGCCAGGAGCCATGCCGGAGTGGGACCCTGATATCTACCCTCGAGAGTAAAGAAGATGAAGAGATGCTGAACTGTACATAGCCCCTCATTCTTTTTGAAGAAGTCACTTGTGTTTTGCCCCTTATTCTTTTCGAAGATGACACCCTTTCCTGCTGTACTGCCCCTAATGCTTTTTGAAGACGTCACCCCCCATGTTATGTGCTACCGGGCCACTGAACTGGAATGTGGGCCCCGGTGGAAGTGTATGTGTCATGTCCTACCAGGCCACTGGACTTAGTGGCTGGTATGTTGTTTATGTGTCCTATGTAACCAGGCCATTGGACTTAATGGCTGGTTGATTTTGTCCCATTATTGTTTGATTGAAAGAAACGAACTGCCGGGCTACTGGATTTGTTGTAGCCAAAAATGTAATTAGTTGCACCCGTTGTGCCCCCTACCAGAATTATGGGGGAAGTGCCCAAACTGTGCAATGAACTGAAAGTGCACACATAGTTTCTTTATAAGAAGTTTGCAACGTTAAAGTGATTGTGCCTCCCATAAAGAGAAGAAATGTTTTATTGTTTTATGTTTTGCATACCAAAAATGTTTTGCAGTTCTTCCACATGTTTTTGTTGTTTTTCAGCCCGAGGACGTGCTGGGATTTGCTGTGGGGGAGTGTGGCGCCCCTGAGGCTTCCGTCGCCACAGGTCATTGCACCCCACCAGCGGTGTGATGCCCCATTCTGGGAGAAGAAGAGAGTGAACTCCGGTCCCCTGGTAAATCCACACTACACCCATTGTTAGGTACATACTAGGACCAGGGGAAAGTGGCAGGCAACCCTCCCATGCTGCATGCTGGGAGGGGTCGTAAGACCCATCCCTGCTCCTATAGGTTACAGCTTAGCAACTGGGAGGTGGGAGGAGCCATCTGAGAGCAGACACAGATAGGAAGGTCAAGTTTAGTCAGTCTACCTCAGGGAGTGAGAGAAGCAGCATGTAGTTGGAGAACAAGAACGAGAGAAAGGAGGGAGGAGGAGGCCTGCTGGAGGCAGGCAAGGAGGAGAAAGAAAAGAAAGAAAGAAAGAAGGAAAGAAAGCTCCAAGTCAGACAGGAGCAGAGGAACTGAAGGAGACGCTTCCTGGTGAAGACCCTGGGACCCAGAGGTCCAGGTGACACCACGTAGGAACAGAAGGAGTCGCAGGGCCGCAGGTAGTCCTGGAAGTATCACGAGCAGGCCTAGAGGTACCAAGGAGAGAGGGCCCTAGAAGTGCCACGGGTAGTTGTAGGCTGCGGTGGCCTGTTCCACAGTAACATCGGTGGAGGGATTCAGCTGCGACAGGGGACGGTCCCTAGAGACTGGAGGAGTGCAAAATCATCTCCAAACTGTAAAAACCGAGGCCCAGGGACGTTGTAAGCTCCCAGGGCCAGAACCCATAGCAGAACTTCCAGAAAAGGGGTAATCAGCCGACAGGTGACCCCCCAGCCTGGAGGCTGTAGTGGAGGCCAAGCAAGGTCTATCCTAACAAAGGCAAGGCTAAGGAAGACAGCAGAAGAAAGAGACACTAAGAGAAGGGCACCGGCTTTCACTCTCAGAATCACCCAGAAATGGCGGAGGTCCCTGACAGTGGTCCCAGCAGTCCAAGGGTCCCTGCAGCTGTGACAAGAAGTGTGAGTAAAGAACTTGAACTGCACCCTTGAAGTGGTCTCTGTTATTTCAGCTGCATAGACATTCACAAGCACCAACAGTGCCCAGGGCATTGCTCCACCTGTGGGGAGCAGTACCACCATAGCTGCCATCACATCATCCCGGTGGCCTCACACAGCAGCGGCGGCTTATTAGCCGCATACCACAGGTGGCGTCACGAACACAACCATTAACAAGCAAGCCACATATTCTACTGACACCCACCAGGGCCACGGAGCCGGGCCCAGCCACCACTGACTACCACCGGACTAGTCCGGCCCGGCACCGGGTGTCCCATAGCCCTGGGGTGGGCGAGTCAATATCGTTAATGTTTTGTCGTCGGGTTCAAGTTCTTAGTGACGCACATCCGGCGTCATTAACGATATCGCAGCGTGTGACACTGACCAGCGACCTTAAGCGACCTCAAAAATGGTGAAAATCGTTCACCGTGGAGAGGTCATCCCAAACTCAAAAATCGGTAAGGGTTGTTTATCCAGGTGGTTCATCGCTCATGCGGCAGCACACATCGCTATGTGTGACACCGCAGGAGCGAGGAACGTCTCCTTACCTGCCGCCGGCCACAATGCGGAAGGAAGGAGGTGGGCGGGATGTTACGTCCTGCTCATCTCCGCCCCTCCGCTTTGATTGGCCGGCCGCTTAGTGACGTTGCGGTGACGTCGCTGTGATGCCGAACGTCCCTCCCCCTTGAAGGAGGGATTGTTCGGCAGTCACAGCGACGACGACGACCAGGTAAGTATGTGTGACGCTGCCTAGCGATAATGTTCACTATGGCAGCGATCACGAACAATCGCATGCACGACGGGGGCGGGTACTTACACGCTCGCTATCGCTACAAATTGCTAGCGATATCGCTACCGTGTAAAGCCCCCTTTACAGTAATCAAGGCGGGAGTGGATCAGGGCCACTGTGAGAGTTTGTCGTTTCCATTGTAAGAAAGGGGCGGATTCTAGAGATGTTCTTCAGGTGCAAGCGGCAGGAGCGGGCAAGAGATTGTAGGATATAGGAGGTGAAGGAGAGATCAGTGTCAAGTATAACACCCAGACAGCGAGCCTGCGGCCTAGGAGTTATCATGGTGCCACACACAGAGAGGGAGATGTCAGAATACAATATGAAAGGCTACTGTATATATCAATGTGTAAACTGACTGTTGAAGCGTTCATCCTTTGGAAGCCGACAACTTTTTGAAAACATATTAAGACATGTTGCTTTTAAGTCTAATGAAAATTACATGTTAGGGCTCCGCCACACATCCGTGAAAACCACGTCCGTGTAAAACGGTCCGTTTTTCGGGTCCGTTTTCCGTTTTTTAGGTCCGTTTTTATGGTATGTGTGGCCTACGTGTGTATCCCGTATGCTAGCCGTATGTGCGTGTGGAATGTCCGTGTGTGCGTGAGTGAAATAACTGACATGTGTATGTGTTGTCCGTGTGAAATGTACGTGTGTGATGCAAAATGTCGTTACTACATGTCGGAAGACAGAGTAGCGGGATGAGAATGAACTCGGGTGAACTTCACCCGACTTCATAGTCATGCCGCGGCTCTGTCTTTGTGCCGTGTACTGATTAGCGGTCACTTGTGAAGGATTCACCAGTGACCACTAATCCCCCGAGTGACTGAAGTGTCCCCCCCTCTCTCATACTCACCGTTCCCCGATCACCGGCGCTGCACAGCGTTCACACTGTTCCGGCGGCTTTTTCTAATTTGAAAAAGCCGGCCGCCCATTAATCAATCTCGTATTCCCTGCTTTACCCGCCCACCGGCGGCTGTGATTGGTTGCAGTGAGACACGCCCACCACGCTGAGTGACAGCTGTCACATTGCACCCAATCACAGCAGCCGGTGGGCGTGTCTATACTGTGCAGTAAAATAAATAAATAAATAATTAAAAAAACCGGCGTGCGGTCCCCCCCCATTTTAATACCAGCCAGATAAAGCCATACGGCTGAAGGCTGGTATTCTCAGGATGGGGAGCCCCACGTTATTGGGGGCCCCCCACCCTAACAATATCAGTCAGCAGCCGCCCAGAATTGCCGCATACATTATATGCGACAGTTCTGGGGCTGTACCCGGCTCTTCCCGATTTACCCTGGTGCGTTGGCAAATCGGGGTAATAAGGAGTTATTGGCAGCCCATAGCTGCCAATAAGTCCTAGATTAATCATGTCAGGCGTCTATGAGACACCCTCCATGATTAATCTGTAAATTACAGTAAAAAAACACACACACACCCGAAAAAAATCCTTTATTAGAAATAAAAAACACAAACAAATTCCCTCATTACCAATTTATTAACCCCGTCAAACCCTCCATGTCCGGTGTACTCCACGGTCCTCCAGCGTCGCGTCCAGCTCTGCTGCATGCAGGTGACAGGAGCAGCAGAAGACACCGCCGCTCCGGTCACCTCCACGCAGCTAATGAGGTGAGTAGCGCGATCAGCTGCTGTCACTGAGGTTACCCGCGGCCACCGCTGGATCCAGCGGTGGCCGCGAGTTACCTGACTGACAGCAGCTGATCGCGCTACTCACCTCATTAGCTGCGTGGAGGTGACCGGAGCGGCGGTGTCTTCTGCTGCTCCTGTCACCTGCATGCAGCAGAGCTGGACGCGACGCTGGAGGACCGTGGAGTACGCCGGACATGGAGGGTTTGACGGGGTTAATAAATTGGTAATGAGGGAATTTGTTTGTGTTTTTTATTTCTAATAAAGGATTTTTTTCGGATGTGTGTGTGTTTTTTTACTGTAATTTACAGATTAATCATGGAGGGTGTCTCATAGACGCCTGACATGATTAATCTAGGACTTATTGGCAGCTATGGGCTTCCAATAACTCCTTATTACCCCGATTTGCCAACGCACCAGGGTAAATCGGGAAGAGCCGGGTACAGCCCCAGAACTGTCGCATATAATGTATGCGGCAATTCTGGGCGGCTGCTGACTGATATTGTTAGGGTGGGGGGCCCCCAATAACGTGGGGCTCCCCATCCTGAGAATACCAGCCTTCAGCCGTATGGCTTTATCTGGCTGGTATTAAAATGGGGGGGACCGCACGCCGGTTTTTTTAATTATTTATTTATTTATTTTACTGCACAGTATAGACACGCCCACCGGCTGCTGTGATTGGGTGCAATGTGACAGCTGTCACTCAGCGTGGTGGGCGTGTCTCACTGCAACCAATCACAGCCGCCGGTGGGCGGGTAAAGCAGGGAATACGAGATTGATTAATGGGCGGCCGGCTTTTTCAAAAGAGGAAAAGCCGCAGGAGTTTTTAAAACAGCAGTGCAGCGCCGCACCGGAGATCGGGGAATGGTAAGTATGAGAGAGGGGGGAACTGACCACCAGACAGCTAGAGGGACAGACAGACATAGAGACCGACCGACGGACTGAGGGAGAGAACGAAACATAAAAAGAAAAAAGACTGACATCACATGAAAAAAGCACAAAACATACAGGGAACAAACAGAGATGCGTCCGTGTCACTCGGACGTGCGCACAGACCCATTGACTTTCATTGGGTCCGTGCTGCGTGTTGCGTGAATAAAACGGACATGCTGGCGTGAGACACGGCCCACAAAACGCATCACGGAGACGGACTCACGGACATAACCAAAAACGCAATTGTAACCGCAGAGATATAGTAACATTGGTGCACGTTTGGCCGTGTCTCCAGTATACACGGAAACGGACCAAACACGCACGTGTTTCACGGATGTGTGTTTCAAGCCTTAGGGTATGTGCGCACGTTGCTTTTTACCTGCTTTTTTGCTGCTTTTTCTTCTGCGCTGTTTAATGCCAAAATGGATGTGTTCTTCTATTCAAGCAAAGTCTATGGGAATTTGGGTTTCTTGTTCACACTATGTTGTTCAAAATGCTGCCTTTTTGTGGCCGAACTTTGGTCAAAAACTCAGCTTTGCAGTGCAAAACCCAAATGGCAAAAACAATTGACATGTTGCTTCTTTGAAAAGCTGAGTTTTTGACCAAAGTTCTGCCTCAAAAAGGCAGCATTTTGAACAACATAGTGTGAACAAGAAACCCAAATTCCCATAGACTTTGCTTGAATAGAAGAACACATCCATTTTGGCATTAAACAGCGCAGAAGAAAAAGCAGCAAAAAAGCAGGTAAAAAGCAGGTAAAAAGCAACGTGCGCACATACCCTTAAAGGGGTTTTCAGTTATGTTAATTTTCTACATTACATCCTTTCCCGGAGGCCTCCGGCCGGGCTTCATACAAGATTGTGATTGTTGATAAATATTGTTCAAACCCCCTAAAACATTTTTTTTCAAAAATCTAAAAAAATAAAAATAATTAAAAGTTAGAATTAATTACTTTTAAAAAATATTTAGAATTGTTGCATCAGCAAAACTACAATCTCTGAAAATTTAAAATGAATTAACTTAGATAGGATTTCATCACATGCCGTTACTCAGGGTCCCTGCGGTCTGCACAGAGATTGTTATCACATGCGAAAAGTCAGGAACAATACATGCAATCATATCTGATCATGTGGCAAAATTCCTCCAGAATAAAAGTAAAACACGCAAGGACCTCAGAAACAGCAAACCATACAGCAAACCCAGACACGCAATCTATTTACAGTGTCTAGGTATATAAAATCTAAAAAAATGTAGGCAACACTCCAAGCAAGGTGCAATACTACAAGCAGGGTGGTGATAACGGAAAACAAAACAGTAGTTTATTGGCCTTTGTGGACAATGGAAGTGTTTTGGCTCAAACACATACAGTAGATCATGTAACCCCGGGGATACTGACTCACTCACTGCGCAGGCCGGGTCGCATCCTCCCCCGCACTCTCTCGGCCATCCACGTGTGTTGCTGCCTCCTTCCCCTTCCAGGGCCTGTGCACGCAGCCCACATCTCCCGAGAGTGTGCTTAGGGCATGCGCGCATCGGCACTCCTCTTAAAGGGCCGGCGCACTATTTCCTGGATGTAAATACTTTGTATTTAAGGCACCCTCCCATTATGGGAGGTGCCTGTGCAACACCTTAGTTAGTCAGTATACCAGTCTGCCTAGCTAGTTGTCAGGTCCTGAGCTCCTGTCCCGATATCCCTGTGCCTGTTGCCTTTACCTGAGTCTGCCTTCCCATACCTATCTGTCCCTGCTGTGCCCACCATACCTGTCCATACCTGCCTGTCTGCCTCAGACATCCTGCCTATACCGGTGTGCATGCCTGAGTCCGTCACCTGCCCTGGAGATCAGCTGCCGAAGTACTGGCCACTGCTCTGGGAGTGGTACCTGATGTGTGCCTTATGGTAGGTGCTTAGTTAAGCCCCTCCTACTAAAGAGTAAGCCTGGGTCCCCCCCTGTGGTCCAGTGGATAAACTAATCCCACTCGCTGCACCTACACCTGCCGCGAGTGTTACAGATCATTTGTGAAGCAAATACAGAATGTATCATACTAGTTTATAGTATCAAGCAAAAGGGTAACAATGTTTTGATCTTTTGATTTTCAGGCTCTATATTTCACCATCCACTACAGCTTTGAGTGTGAGCTGACCTTCATTTTATAGACAGTCATCTTGGCTATCTATATATATATATATATATATATATATATATAAATTTGACTTGCAACTACTTAGCATATGATTAGTTATGCAGATTCTTGTTATGTCACTGCATTGTTACTATTTGATATTCACTGAATAGCTCTTCCTTTTTTGCAATTACCTTGTCTGGAGGACAAAATACTATTATGGCATATTTGTGTTTCATCCGTTTACATACGGTACTGTACCATAATATATGTTGGTTAGACCTTTCACCAAGAGAAGCAGACACTCCCAATCGAATGGCACTCAAAAGACTCCTCGAGACTTATAAGTGCCCGACTCTCACACACAGATCGGGTATTCCTACTGGTGTCACTCCTGTCATAAGCACGTTTCGTGTCCTCAGGTCCTTTTGCATTCCAGTTGCTCTTTTCTGCGTTCCACTGCAGCTAAGTGTAGCAATTGGCTCTCCCCGTGAATGGGAGTAGCCACAATGCTATCATATAATGAGCTAAGAAGTGGAATGACATTAACTGATTTGTGTGTGAGAGTCTGGCACTTCCCAACCCTTATTATTTTGAGTCTCATGGGCTCTTTGGAGTTTTATTCTTTTGGGGATGTGTCACGCTAGGTACGGGGAAGTACCAAGCGAGCGGTGAAAGGTAAGGGAAGCGGAGACTCCTGCATCTAGGCAAGGGGGAGATGGTGACCCCTTAACCAAACCTAGAGCTGGTCCATGGGGTCCCTCACCAACCTAGACAGATTCCGCACCTATGTGCCGAGCCGGATACCTGACCCTAGGTATCCCTAGTACTGGGCCCTAAATAAAGAACGGGTGGGATGAGCTCTTTGTCAACCCCACTGAACACTAAAGGAACACACAAGGGGGAGACATGGGAAAAAGAATGAACTACTTATCCACAGATGAGATAGGCAGGTGTCCAGCAAGCTTCAGAACACTACTACAGATGAGCGCAAACCACCTGCTTGCAACCAGAGCTAGAATGAACTAAGTAATATCACCAGCACCAGTCCAGGGAAGAAGGGAGCATTTAGGCACCAAGAGAGTACTGATGATCAGCAGCTGGGTGACAGGTGATTTCCCGCTGGTTCAAAAAGTGGGAGAGATGAAAACCCAGCAGGAAAGCTACCTAATAAATGAATACTGACAGGAACAATAGAAAGTCAGAGAGCATTTTGTGCAGTTAAACGCTGTGACCTTCTATTGCCAGAAACCATATGACTGTCTGTGACCTGTGGCAATTTGTCTGCTTTCGTTGGTAAACAATCTATCTGTCCTGCTGCATTCTGTTGCCAATTGATTTTACTTTTTTACACGTATAGGTTCCTGGACAGAATTTGAAGTGATTTTTTTTTTTAAGGAACTGTAACTGGAGTTTATTTTTGGAGTAGGGCTTATATTTCTAGCAAACTCAAAAAATCCTGAAAAGTCATATTCGGTTTTATTTTCAGGGAAACAGATGGTAGTAATAGATGGAAGGCAGTAACAAAGGACTGCAGAATCAGACAGGAGTTCCTTGTAAGCCTATTGTGGCGCCCCTGACCTGGTCAGGCACCACTGAGTACTGCACCCATGCTGGGAACAGTACAATACAGGTAATCCAGAAGGCTGACAGGGGTGTGGAACACAGGCGCATAGTGATCAGGTCTCACACATGTACCCATGAGAGGACCCCTGGGGATCCCAGGAGGGGGCAAAGCCTATACCTCCACTGGAATAGTGGCAGGGGGTTAAAAAGCCTCCATCTCCTCTCAAGGGGTGTGGTGGAGAGTCTGGTTGCTAGGTGGCGTAGGCAAGAACAGGAGAGGAGGAGGAGTGAGTCAGTTAGAGGAAGAACTCCAGAGGGCTCAGAGAGGAGCAGACCTGTGGGGCTGATGCTGTCTAACAGCGCCCGCGCAGTGACTACAGACGGGGGAGAACGGTCAACTAGAAGTGCTGCCTGAAAGCCAGCTTCAGCTAGAGAGTGCACGGAGTGGGAAGTAAGGAGACTTCTAGAGAGCACCAGGCCCAACCGGGCGGCAGATCCCGAAGCGAGGATAGATTCACCTTTCCCTGCTAAACCTGCCGGTGTGGGGCTCTTACAGCCCACACCACAACAACCAAAAGCCGCAGCCACGTAACCGCAAGTAGGGCCCATAGGTCACAGGAGGCAAGAGGCTGGAGTGGCCTGGCCCGGGGAACAAGCACACGGCAAAACAAGAAGGGGAGAGAGGCTTGGAGCATCTTCCCTGGGTGACCCCCATAGGGACTCAAAGTCGGGGTCACCCCAAACCACCAAGGGCTAAGGAAGGCGAGTTTGTAGTCACCCTCATACAGTCAGCCGGAAGGATACCTGGTTCCCACCTGGTTCATCCCAGCTACGCCCGGGTTACTCACCCTGCCACCTGAAGTGAGTAAAAACCCTGAAAGACACTCTGCCTGTGTGTGGTCATTCTGCGACTTGTGGTACTACAGCTTTACAAAAGGGCCCTGGGGCTTGCCTCACTCTCAGGAGGCTACTACACCCGACTGCACCCACCATCAGCCCCAGGTGCCTCCTAATCTGCAGTGGCGGTCCCCACTGACCGCAAATCTGAGAGTGGCGTCACGATCAAAACTGAAGATTCCCTACCTGTGACCAGCACCAGCTACGTGGAGTCCCTGAAGGTATGCACTGATACAACACCGGCGGGGCTTCACATCTGGCGTCACGAACAGGATAAGGACTAGACCTGTCCAGACAGGTGACCATGTGCCTGGGCGGTCCGCTTGAAAAATTGGAAGCGCCGCCATATTGCCACCATGAAAAGCGCGCTGAAAAACAACAGCAGCCCGCGCTGGGAGAAGTTACCGCCCACGAAGAGGTGTGGCTACCCAGAGATCCCCTGCAGAGTTCTGACCTTGCCAGCTATGAGAGTGGAAGCGTCGAGAGACGGCGGGAAGGAAAGGAAGCCACAAGCCTGCTGCTGGGAGAGGAGCTGCTGAAAGAGGCAGAGCAGAAACTGGACAGCTTGTTACAGGAGGCAGCGAAGAGTCCACTGCTGGGAGACCGTGCAGAAGACGGCGCAGAAGAAATGGCGTCTGACCGCAGGAACCCAGAACCAGGCTCCGCTGCCTGGTGGTACCGAGAGCTGGCCCAGTTTTGCAACCGGCTGGAGACCCGGGTCGTGGAGCAGATTCGGGAGGAACGGATGGAACTGCAGGAGCTGACCGCGGCGGTTCGGGCCTATGAAGGGAGAGCTGCATGCCGGGTGTCAGGCGGGACGGCGACGACGCAGACCCCAGTGCTACCAACAACGGGTGAGTCGAATGATGCCCCGGCCCGCGCAAGTGCCCCGACCCCTGCTGCCACGTCCGCGGTCCCTGAAGAGGCGTCCGGTGCGGCGACGCTGAAGCAGGCCGCAGCCACGCCAGGTGCGGCCCTCCAAGCCCCAGCGGCTGCAGCGATGTCCTGCTCGGCCCACCAAGACCCAGTCCCTGCAGCGATGCCCTGCTCGGCCCACCAAGACCCAGTCCCTGCAGCGATGCCCTGCCCGGCCCGCCAGGACCAGGCCGCCGCCATCCTGGGCGCGGCCCGCCAAGACCAGGCCGCCGCCATACAGGGCGCGGCCCGCCAAGCCCAGACTGCTGCAGCGACGTCCAGCCCAGCCTGCACAGAGCCCCCTGCAACAGCGACACTGATCCAGGCCGCCGCCATCCCGGGCGCGGCCCGCCAAGACCAGGCCGCCGCCATACAGGGCGCGGCCCGCCAAGACCAGGCCGCCGCCATGCCAGGCGCAGCCCGCCAAGACCAGGCCGCCGCCATACAGGGCGCGGCCCGCCAAGACCAGGCCGCCGCCATACAGGGCGCGGCCCGCCAAGACCAGGCCGCCGCCATACAGGGCGCGGCCCGCCAAGACCAGGCTGCCGCCATGCCAGGCGCGGCCCGCCAAGGAAAGACTACCTCAGCATTTACCCCGGCCTGTAAGGCCAGAGCAGACACCGCTCCCCGGTCCACAGAGGTCCCTGATAGGCAGCCCACGGTGGGTGAAGACCCTGCATATTGGCAGATGAAGGCTGACCTGGAGGCCAAATTTCCACAATGGTTGGTGAGCCAATACATACCCCCTCCGCATACCCCAAAGAGTCTCCTGCTAACTCCTGCAGCGGCTACACCAAGGAGTCCCTCACCTGGGCCGGCCGAAGAGCAGCCATCCCCGGCACTGCCACAGCTGGAGTGCCAGGAAGAACTAAGGGGGAGAGGAGGCCAGGAAGCAGAAGGGTTGACTCCGACTCCAGTGCCACCAGCAGCAGATGTGTATTCAGAGCCGGAAATGCTGCCATACTCCCGCTGGGACGAGGAGGACCTGACCCCCTCTGCAGAAGAAGAGCTGCCTAAGAGCTTCACCTGGGAGCCCACAGGCATGGACCCAGCCCGCAAGACACGGCGCAGAAGAACACAGTTTGCTCCAGCACCACAGTCTCCTGAACAGAGAGCAGTCACCGCCAGAGACCTAAAGGAGAAGCGTTTGTTGAGAGAGTCCAAAGCCCAGGCTAGAGGACCCCTGTGTTATGGCGTAGTGGAAGATTTCAACTTGAAAAGTGGTTATGGCTTCATTGTAGCACCAGGAATAAAAGAAGGGATATTTGTAAACCGCAGAGATGTGAACGCTCATCTGCCAAGAGGACACCCTTGCAGAAATCTAAAGATGGGAGATTCCGTTCAGTTCACCCTGCATCAAGGCGAACGAGGACTGTATGCTTTGGGCGTAACGCTATGTCCCAACAAACCTT
Source organism: Anomaloglossus baeobatrachus (assembly GCF_048569485.1). Lineage (NCBI taxonomy): Eukaryota > Metazoa > Chordata > Amphibia > Anura > Aromobatidae > Anomaloglossus > Anomaloglossus baeobatrachus. The sequence goes on along the minus strand of NC_134354.1, from coordinate 751,210,984 downwards.
ACAGCCATCCCCTGCAACAAGAAAGACAAGAAAGACAAGAAAGACAAGAAAGACAAGAAAGACAAGAAAGACAAGAAAGACAAGATAGAGATAAAGAACCAGATGTAGAAACAGATGAAGACCAAGAACGGAAAGATAAAGATCCTACAGATGAAGAAAGAGACAAAGAGCAAGAAAGTCACAGGTGCCAGTGCCCAACGTGCCCTCGCCCTAGTGAAAAAGAGGAGTAAAGTAAAGCACAGAAAAGAAGTACAGAAGTTAAAGTTTTGAAAGTTTTGTTTGCAACGTTAAAGAAATGCGCCCACAAAAACTATTGTGAGAACTAAACTTTAAGGCTATGAACTTGCTATAGCCACAAACTCTCGCAGTGTAAATAGTTACACCAGTGGCACCACCACCAGGGCCAGCCTGTTTAGGGGCTTGGCTCGTCTGCAACCAGGGGGGCCCGTCCGTAGAAAAGGGCCTTGGCTCACCTGCAACCAGAGAGCACGCCTGTTTATGGGGTCTTGGCTCACCACCACAAAGAGGGTACCTGGTCAGCACCAACTGTGGAGGCCGCCTCTGCATCCTGCCAGAAGAGGCTGACGGCGCGGATCCACCAGGCCAGGTATACCCTGAAACCACCAGCCCATGAAAGCCGCCTCTACATCCTGCCAGAAGTGGCTGAAGTCGCGGCCAACGGGAGAGGAAGATTGGAGGAAAGGTCTGGGGAAACGGATGGCCCAGACCTGGTTACCAACAGGACCGGTGACCTGCCTCCTGAGAGGGTTTTGGGTGGGTTAACGGACTTGTGGGTGGAGGGTGGTGATGTCTGATACCTGGTGGTTTTAAAAATGTTTTACATGTTTTAATGTTTTATGCATTTTAAAATGTTGTCTTGCAGCCCGAGGACGTGCTGGTGATAACTAAGGGGGAATGTGGCGCCCCTGACCTGGTCAGGCACCACTGAGTACTGCACCCATGCTGGGAACAGTACAATACAGGTAATCCAGAAGGCTGACAGGGGTGTGGAACACAGGCGCATAGTGATCAGGTCTCACACATGTACCCATGAGAGGACCCCTGGGGATCCCAGGAGGGGGCAAAGCCTATACCTCCACTGGAATAGTGGCAGGGGGTTAAAAAGCCTCCATCTCCTCTCAAGGGGTGTGGTGGAGAGTCTGGTTGCTAGGTGGCGTAGGCAAGAACAGGAGAGGAGGAGGAGTGAGTCAGTTAGAGGAAGAACTCCAGAGGGCTCAGAGAGGAGCAGACCTGTGGGGCTGATGCTGTCTAACAGCGCCCGCGCAGTGACTACAGACGGGGGAGAACGGTCAACTAGAAGTGCTGCCTGAAAGCCAGCTTCAGCTAGAGAGTGCACGGAGTGGGAAGTAAGGAGACTTCTAGAGAGCACCAGGCCCAACCGGGCGGCAGATCCCGAAGCGAGGATAGATTCACCTTTCCCTGCTAAACCTGCCGGTGTGGGGCTCTTACAGCCCACACCACAACAACCAAAAGCCGCAGCCACGTAACCGCAAGTAGGGCCCATAGGTCACAGGAGGCAAGAGGCTGGAGTGGCCTGGCCCGGGGAACAAGCACACGGCAAAACAAGAAGGGGAGAGAGGCTTGGAGCATCTTCCCTGGGTGACCCCCATAGGGACTCAAAGTCGGGGTCACCCCAAACCACCAAGGGCTAAGGAAGGCGAGTTTGTAGTCACCCTCATACAGTCAGCCGGAAGGATACCTGGTTCCCACCTGGTTCATCCCAGCTACGCCCGGGTTACTCACCCTGCCACCTGAAGTGAGTAAAAACCCTGAAAGACACTCTGCCTGTGTGTGGTCATTCTGCGACTTGTGGTACTACAGCTTTACAAAAGGGCCCTGGGGCTTGCCTCACTCTCAGGAGGCTACTACACCCGACTGCACCCACCATCAGCCCCAGGTGCCTCCTAATCTGCAGTGGCGGTCCCCTCTGACCGCAAATCTGAGAGTGGCGTCACGATCAAAACTGAAGATTCCCTACCTGTGACCAGCACCAGCTACGTGGAGTCCCTGAAGGTATGCACTGATACAACACCGGCGGGGCTTCACACTATAAATCCACTAAAATACATATTATGGGGTATCTCTTCATGTAAATAAGAAATAATCTCAAAACAGACCCAAAATAATGTACAAAAATAAGAATTTATAGATAAACGTTAAATACGAGTGGCTGCTGATAAGTCTTTGGCTTTGTGATTTTTTTTGTTTCTATGGTAATGAATGTTACATCACATGAAAGCCTTATGTGCCTAATATTTGTTTTCAAAATGTTGTGTTTGTTGCTTATAGCAACAGTGTTCTACGCACGCGGGAAAACAAAATGACTGAGTCTAATGTGATATTCACAGCAACAGAGAGCAGAGGAGTGATAAAATTCTTGTTTCTGCAAGGAAAGTCCACGAAGGATATTCATGGTGATATGTCGCAGACATTGGGGGATCAATGCCCTTCATATTCCACAGTTAAGAACTGGGTTGTCAAGTGTAAAACAGGCCACTTCAGCACCAATGATGAGAAGCGTCCTGGACAACCGAGAGTGGTTGTTGTTTTGGAGATCGTCGATGCTGTGCACAACCTCATACTGGAGAATCCACGAATTTCAGCTAAACCAATAGCAGACATCATGGGGAGGGATTTCCCGTGAATGTGTTTTGTGTCATTATCCATGAACACTTGGACATGAGGAAGTGATCTGCAAAGTGGGTCCCCAAATATTTGACAACAGATCAGAGAAGCAGCGAGTGAAAACTTCCCGATCCATTTGTTAGCATTTCCGGGCTAATAAGAACTTCCTGAATGGACTGGTCACTATGGATGAGACCAGGATTTATCTGTATGACCCTGAAAAGAAGGAGCAGTCAAAAAGTGGAGGCACAGAGGTTCTCCTCATCCAAAGACGTTCAGGGTGCAAAAATCAGTCACTAAGGTGATGACGTCTGTGTTCTGGGATAAGGACGGCGTGCTGCTAGTGGACTACCTTCAAAAGGGTTCTACCATCAATGCAAAGTATTACACTGAATATATGGACCAATTGAAGGCAGCTTTGAAGGCCAAAAGGCGCGGCAAGCTGTCCAAAGGAATCTTGTTCCTGCAAGACTATGCCTCCGCTCACAAGGGACCACAGCAAAACTGGCAGAGCTGTGCTTCCAGCTGGTTGACCACCGACCTTATTTACCAGATCTAGCTCCCTCCAACTATCATTTGTGTCCAAACCTGAAGAAACACCTCAAGGGTAACAAATTTCCCACCATTTCTGATAGTATGACTGCTATGCATGCCTCGTTTGAGGCACAACCGAAATCCTTCTTTTTTCTTTTTGCTAGGCTTACAGAACTTGGGATGGGCGCTTTATTTGGATCCTGTATGTTTGGCCAGCTCTTGGCTCTTAGAATGTGACAATTAAAAAGAAAAAACAACTAAATATCTGCTTGGTCCTTAATGGGAATCTGTCAGTATAATCAACCCTCCTAAGTCATCTATATGAGCATGTAGGTCATAGGAAGCTGAATAAAATAATACCTGGATATCTGTGATCTGATGTCTTATTCCAGAAAAAGGAATAATTGATATGTAAATGAGCTGTTAAGATCTATAGCCCTGAGAATCTGCCTCCAGAGCTTATTGTAAATGAAAAGATGTGTTACCATTGTGAGACATGTAATGACGGACAGTCTTCTCTCCTGATGTGCATGTCCCACACTGGTAATTCCTCCTTTCATTTGCAATAATATCTGGAGGCAGATTCTTAGGGAGATCTACAGTATGTCTGACCCATAGATCTTAAAGGTAGCCAATCACTAGGATTTTCGTATATAACCTAAAGCCAGTGCTATACTATATAAGAAGTGTGTTGACATCAGTGGAGAGTATGTGGGATAAATGGAAAGTTTCATCATCCTATCTTGTTTCTTTGTAGGTAAAGCCAAAGACTTATCAGCAGCCCCTTGTATGTCTAAAAAAAAAAGGAGGAGAACGAGATGTGTGGGCTAGAATGGCAAACCCAAAAAACACACAGAACAGCAGGTTGTGGAATAATAAACAATGCAATAATATGTATGGCAGCAAAGATGATAAATCATATCCTTTTATCAAGAGTAGAGCGTATACAGAAGAAGTATACATGTAGGAAAAGAATAGTATTACTTGGAAACGTTGAAGCCAGGTGCGAAATGTACGTCGGGGTAAGAGACTGGCGGCATGCTGCTTTGATGTTCCCAGGTAACTTTGAGCTTGTCGCTGATGGATCTGTCCAGGTGTCCAGCCGATTTAGCGCTCACACGGCAATGTGTGATTTCTCCGTAAGGGGTTGCCTGTGACTGCTGGCGGTTATAACATTTTGGTAGGACTTGCATATGATGTTGTTCCCGCTTACACGTGGGAGCTATATATAGCCACGATTGTGAACAGAACCATCAGTCACTCGTCACTGGGTTACTTTGCACAGAGTGTACATACTATAGGAATTTCAGTGACTAGCTGACTAAATAGGAATAAATGGGATAATAAATACCGATAAAGTATAGTGCTATATAATAACAAAAAGTAAGGTAAGAAAGGGCCCGTTATATAGAAGTGGGCGGACACCACATGCACTAACTATAATAATGACCACAAAAGGAAACACACAATGACGTACATGGAAATATACAGAAAAGATCATAAAAATATAAATTTAAGCCATACACTATACATTGTAAAGAAAAACAAAAAAATCAACAAGTTAGAACTTCTATTTTTTATCACTGCATCTTCCTAAATAATGTAAGAGCTGGCAATCTACAGTAAGGGTTAAACAGCCGTGAAAAAGGAATTAAATCTTAGAAAATTATTTTATTCAACGCATTTCGGAGTGGAAACTCCTTCATCAGGAGATTCACAATATTTAAAAAATGTCACACAAAGCAATCAATAAGTGGTATGTATCCCCAAAATGCTGCTAATGCGATCTACAGCTCTGTGAAATGAAAAATAAAAAGAAATTCTAGGTCTTCATATTAGCATCAAAAACAAATATTTTTTTTAAAGTAAAGATAAAAAAACGGTAACAAAATAGTTTGCTATCACTATTATGGTCCTGATTCAGAGATTCGTGTTGTCAGTTCATTTTTACTGCACATTTATTTACATAAAAATTAAACAAAAAAAAAGGAAATAATTGTTCATTTCTATTCCAATTTCAACCCACTTATAATCTTATTTTGTTTGTCAGTACATTAAACGGTAAAGTGATGGTGTCATTCAAAACTACAACTAATCCTGCATATATATCACTGGCTCAGTGATAGGAAACAAAGGGTGGTTATTAATGGTACGTACTCGGACTGGGTCTCAGTTCATAGTGGGGTACCACAGGGGTCAGTATTGGGCCCACTTCTTTTCAACATATTTATTATTGACCTTGTTGGGGGCATGCGGAGTAGAATTTCAATATTTGCAGATGATACTAAACTCTGCAGGGTAATCAATACAGAGGAGGATAATTTTATATTACAGGGAGATTTATGTAAATTGGAGGATTGGGCTGAGAAGTGGCAATTGAAGTTTAATGTAGATAAATGTAAGGTCATGCACTTGGGTAGAGGAAATAACATTTATGATTATGTACTTAATTGTAGAACACTGGGTAAAACAGACACAGAAAAAGACTTGGGTGTATGGGTGGATGGTAAACTTCACTTTAGTGGACAGTGTCAGGCAGCTGCTGCCAGGGCTAATAAAATAATGGGATGTATTAAAAGAGGTATAAGTGTTCATGAAAAAAATATAGTTCTACCTCTGTACAAGTCACTAGTGCGACCGCACGTAGAATACTGTGTACAATTCTGGTCACCGATATATAAGAAGGACATAGCTGAACTGGAGAGGGTGCAGAGAAGAGCGACCTAGATTATTAGAGGAATGGGTGGGCTGCAATACCAAGACAGGTTATTAAACTTGGGGTTATTTAGTTTGGAAAATGAAGGCTTAGGGGGGATCTAATCACAATGTATAAACATATGAGGGGACAGTACAGAGACCTTTCCAAAGATCTTTTTACACCTAGGCCTGCGACTGGAACACGGGGGCATCCGCTACGTCTTGAGGAAAGAAGGTTTAATCATAATCACAGACGAGGATTCTTTACTGTACGAGCAGTGAGACTGTGGAACTCTCTGCCGCATGATGTTGTAATGAGTGATTCACTACTAACATTTAAGCAGAGCCTGGATGCCTTTCTTGAAAAATGTAATATTACCAGTTATGTATATTAGATTTTATGACAGGGTGTTGATCCAGGGAACTAGTCTGATTGCCGGATGTGGAGTCAGGAAGGAATTGTTTTCCCTACTGGAGCTTGTTTGCCACATTGTTTTTTTTTTGCCTTCCTCTGGATCAACATGTTAGGCTATGGGTTGAACTAGATGGACATAGGGGTACTTTGCACGTTGCGACATCGCAAGCCGATGCTGCGATGTCGCACGCAATAGTCCCCGCCCCCGTCGCAGGTACAATATCTTGGGATAGCTGGCGTAGCGAAAATTATCGCTACGCCGGCTTCACATGCACTCAC